>NW_019236481.1:68120-81012 GCF_002742605.1 Olea europaea var. sylvestris
TTAGGTAAAATGAATTTTTGAATAGTGTATCGATGTGAAATGTGTGGTTAAAAAATAAGGAAAAATTTTTGATTTACGTGTAATATTATTTTATTGAAAAATGTGTGATTGAAATAATATCAAAACACTGTTGAAAAATTAATTTTTCTAAAAAAATGGGGCTCAAACAAGGGCAAATTTTCCAATTCTTTTCTTCAATTAACAGAGATTTGAATTCTGGATTTAAACTTAGGGAAGGGGAGGCATTTAGCTAAAATAACATTGTTAAGATTTATGGCCCATCTTAATAAGGTCAACCTTATTAAGTGGAGAAGCCCAAAATCTCTATAAATTAATGTTTATTTCGATATTAAATCGATGTGGGATAACACATCCCTTAATAGGCCCCTCAAGATTGTGTGTCTCATTTGAGCAGATCAATCTTGAAATCCACGAGATGACTTTGATACCATGTTGAGATTTGGGGTCCATCTTAATAAGGTCAATCTTACTAAGAGGAGTGACCCAAGATCTATTTAAATTGGTCAATATTAACCAATTTAAATAGATCTTGGGGTCCATCGTAATAAGGTTAACCTTATTAAGTGGAGAAGCCCAAGATCTTTATAAATTGATATTTATTTCGATATTAAACCAATGTGGAATAACACATTCCTTAACAAGCCCCTCAGGATGGTGGCTCATTTGAGCAGACCAATCTTGAAATCCACGGGATGGCTCTGATACCATGTTGAGATTTGGGGTCCATCTTAATAAAGTCAACCTTATTAAGAGTAGTAGCCCAAAATCTATTTAAGTTGGTCAATATTTCGATATTTAACCGATGTGAGATTTATTCCCTTAACACGCCCCCGCAAGATTGTGGCTCTTTTTGAGCAGACCAATTTTGAAATTCGTGTGCTCATTTTTTAGATTTAATCGGATCGAATAACTCGTTGTAATTTACTGAGCTCTGATACTATATTAAGATTTGGGATCCATATTAATAAGGTCAACTTTATTAAGTGGAGAAGCCTAAGATCTTTATAAATTGATATTTATTTCGATATTAAATTGATGTGAGATAACACATCCCTTAACAAACATTTTGAATTTCAATAGGAAAATGATGTTGTTGTTAAAAAGGTGGTGTAATAATTGAAAAAAAATTTTGTGTACCCAGAAGGTTTTATTTTTGGAGAACTGGTTGGGTATTATCTTCATCGAAAATGAGAGCTCATAATTGGAATTTTTGAAGATAGGCTGTATATCTAATTAATAAGGATTATGGTTTTTTAGGTGTACAATAATGGATATAGAGCATGTTTGTTATATTCTTTTTAAGTTTAGACGTAATCATACTCAATGAATGATTTTTATTTGCATTTTGGTACAATATTTTGGATTAAATATTACATTGATTGACACTAAATGTCTTAGTAAATTTAATATCTTTTTGAATCTTTATATTATTTTGAATAAGGTTAAAAAAAATATGTGAAAATAATTTCATTCCTTCCTATGAATTCTTTCATTGTTTAGGCAAATAATAGCCTACAAAAATTCTTTTCCACAAAAAATTATTTGTAGAGAAAAAACAAAGTTTAGCCCTCAAAATAATTTGTAACATGTTGTCATACATTTTTAATTGCTAGAAAAAAAATATGTATATCTTAGCCCACAAATATTATTTTCGCACAAAAATTTATTTGTGGGGAAAAGCACGATTTATCCCACAATATAATTTGTAGCAAAAAGTAAACTATTTTGTCAGCCAAAAGTGACTTTAGGAGTCAAATGATTTTGTCGGGGAAGTGGGGGGGGGGGGAATATACGCTACGTATTGTATACGTCTCCAAAGGGTTTGTAGGGAAAACTTTACACACAAATATCGAAAATTGTTGTCTTTTACTTATCCCCTTGATATTTGCTCTAAAAATTTTCCTCCAAAATTTTTTCTTCCGCAAAAGTTTCTTCCCACAAATAAGAACCTTTCCCTACGAATATATCTTGTATGGAAAACATAAAATTCTTGTAGTGATAATAGTCCTTGTGGAAATAATCTAGAAAATACAATATAATAGAACTATTTTAATAGATAAACAAGGATGAATCTGCCTTTGAATTTTAAAAACCAAGCTCGATCAGGGTATGTTTCAATGAAAAGTACCACGCTCGAGGGGCTGATTGAGATCATAAATGGCCTTGTGCAATCTGTAAAAATGATCAGAATTGGACATATCCTTAAACCCTGGAGGCTGAACCATATACACATTCTCAATCAACTCACATGAAAAAAAATATTGTCCACATCAAGCTGTCTTAAATAACTATTCTTGCAACAGCAATTTTCAAAACAGTTTTAATTGTGGCAGGTCGCACAAAAAGACTAAATGTCTCTTTGTAATGTTACCTAGGTCATTGAGTATGCCACTAGGTATCACAGAGTGCTTGACACACACAATTTGGATCAATGGTGTGTTGGATAGGATATTTTGTGTCTGAATAAAATTATTTAAGTTTGTATATGTGGTTTGGAGATAAGTAATCATCAGGTGGGTTCTATGTGGTGGGATAGGGGATGGCTTTTTCTTGGACAAAAGTGGGAGCTACTGGTGGGATGGGCACGGTAGAAGGTAGTATGGGTGTAACATCTAACGAGATGACCTCACGGTAGCGCTGGGTAATAAGTCAATAGAGGATAAAGGTAGATTGTCCCAAAGAAGGATCAGATGGCACATGAGAGTTACATGGAGTTGATGTGGAAGCAGCAACAACATAGTTCGAAACCATTGTCGATGGAGATCGCTGTGATGCATGAGAAATAGCCTAAATAACCCGAATAAAAGGATGGCCCTTTCTCTTTGTGGTTTGTGACTGGATCGGGCTTAGTCTCTCATCAAATAGATGTAGACATTTATATGCATTTTGGGGTTTAAGTTAAGGATAGCTAAGGAATAAGCAGTAAACAGATTTGTGCTGAAGCTTATGTTGTAGCAAGGCCTGGTGAGTAGAAAGCAATGGAAACCAAAACTTTGTAATTTGAGATAGTTAAGAAGCTTGCAAAATGGGGATTTGTTCCATAACAAAGGTGTAGGTTGACGGTTTATGGATAGGTGGCAATATGGAAGGCATGCGGCTAATAAGAGAGGGGCAAGGATGCATCATGCAGTAGGGTGAGATCTGTTTCCACCAAGTGACAATGATGACGTTCAGGGACCTTATTTTGCCGTTGTGAATAGGGTGCAGTGGTTTAGTGACTAATTCCATGAATTGAAAGTTATTATTTTCAGGCAAGGATTCACCACCATTATCAAAGCAAAGACTTGTGATTTTGGTTTGAAATCTATTTTCAACAAGGTGTTTGAATTTTGGAAAGATACTAGGAACACTAAATTTGGTAGCCATAGGATAGAACCCTAAATTTTTGGTAAAATTATCAACCAAAATCAAATAATATCGTAAACCATCAAGACCAATAGAAGTATAAATAAGGTCAAGGGGAGCATGACTTTGAAGACTAGTGGAACGAAATGGTTGTTTATGCACTTTATTGCCTGAACAAGAAGTACATAGATGAGACAATCGCTCTTTTCTTACTGGAAGTGAAAAAAAATTAACTAAATTTTGGGCAGTTTTGAAAGGTGGATGTCCGAGACGCTTGTGCCATCTCTCAATCGAGGTTCGCTCATGTATATTTGCAACCATTTTGATGAATCCACCAATGACTTTGGGAGTGTGTACAAACCTTTTTCACATATACCTCTAAGCATTATCGCGTTGTGATCTGATCTTTCACAGGGAAATAAGTGGGGTGAAATTCAATAAAAACATTATTTTGAGATGTAAAATGATGGACAAAGATCAAATTTTTGCTGATTTTAGGAGCACAAAGTGTTTGATCCAGATGGAAGGTACAAATGGACGTTTGAAATACTAAAGAACCATCATAGAAGACAAGCAAACTTGATTCGTTACCAATTGCTACCTCACATGTCCCATCACACTCAGAGTAGGTGCACAAGTTTGTCAAATTACCATTAACTTTGTGAGATGCCGCAGAATCAATGAGCCATTCATTGTCTTTGGTGCAAGAGGTGAAGGCACAATTCACGGTAACATTAGAAGAATGCGACCACAGACAACTTTTTACAGTATGAGCCAGTTGATCACAAAACTATTTCTTGGGTTAATAACAGTGTGGCTTTAATTAAACCGGCTTATAGAGTTTCCAGGGCCTCCTATGGTCATGATTTAGGTCATTGTTGGGATGAGGTGGGCTTGAAGACCATCAGGGTCCATTGCCCTTATAAGACCCACGTTGCTGGGGGCTTCCAGTTGCGTTATGCAAAATAGAGTGGCGATGGATGGAATTGGCTGTGGCAACTAGCTACTAGGCGATGACCTTGAGGCGACGCAAGTAGCTTTCATGGTCAACGAGGAAATTGTAGAGGTCCTTGAAGGTCCATGAGTTCTCTTGAGCACAAATAGGGACGACAATCGCACGGAAGTCGAGACGTAGACCATGAAGAATGTAAAGGGTGAGATCATCATTAGATTGGGATGATTGATGAGGGCAATCTCATCTTCAAGAAATTTTCACCATGTACAAATAATCGGCATGAAACAATTGCCCAACTGAATCAAGGTAACCTCCTCCTTTAGTTGCATTGCTCGGGTTCGCAACTTACTTGCATTCTTGATGTTTAATTTTTTTCATGCATCCTAGAATGTTTTGGTGGCAGTGACGGAGGGTGATGGTTGTAGTAGTGAAGGCCAAATAGTATTAAGGATGAGCTTATTTTGACGAACCTATGGGTCTGTTGGAGAGCTGGGAGTAAGGACGGGGCATAGGTGGTCTCTAGTGACGTAGTCCAGGAGATCATAGTCAATGAGAAGGGCTTCAATGTGGGCACGCCATTTTGGAAAGACTAGGGGTGTTAGCTTCTCATTAACCTAAAAAGAAATGTTGAGGGCAATCAAGGATTTATCAATTGGAGAGAGCGGTTGTAATCGGGAAGGAGTCAGGGATGTTGATGGCATGGGAGAGAACAATTTTGGGGAGGGGATCAATTGCTTGTTAGAGCTTGACTGCTCTAATACCATGATAAAAATTGTATGGTAGACTTAATTTCTGTATTGCTCAAGTCAATGAGATTTTTCCACACTTATTGTTTACAAGATAATACAATATTTATATACATCGTACCGAGTCTATTTTAAGCAACTAGACTAATTTTGTCGTTGCAATTTCCTAACAGTTACATTCTAATATTAGCCTTGATTTAAGTCTAAGAATCATCCTCCTTTTCTTTGGCTTGATTCGAGGGGTTATCCTTGATACTACTATGGTCTGTGTAATTGTTTGAGACTTTTTGAGACTTTCTTTCTAAATGAATTTATACTTGTTCTCAATTTTCATAAAGATGTAGGAAGTTGACAAGTTGAAAAACATTGATTTTCAATATAGACCAGTACTTCTAATTAAGGGAATTGGAGACTTTACAAATTGACAAATCATTTAATAGCTTTATTTTATTAATTTTAGGAAAAAGTAAAATTAACCAATTAACCAAATTGAGTACTTTACTTTTGTTCAATTCGTGTCAGAAAAAATTGATTTGAAACGGGTGATTTTACATGCATAGCAATGTGTCCATTCTGGTGTCCAATCCCATCACATGGAGGATAATTTGTTGGAACAATTCTAAATATGGGCTTTCCATTTTATTGCAAATTTTCCAGGTTGGATGTATCGTTTATAATGATATTATGATTGAGCCAAATATATTATGTGATAAATTGGACCGTTTTATACCTTACGGGTTATATTTTATATACTTTGTGGTAATTTAGGTGTGTGGGCCGAAAATATATGTAAACACTAATTAGATTTTAAGTCGTAATGAGACGGCTTGATAATTTCCCATATAAAGGCTAAATCCCTTCCTCTTCATATTATTTTTATTGGCTCTAATATGAAATATAATTTATTCGAAGTGGGTCACACTCTATGTGAGGGGGATTGACATTTAGATGGACACCGCATTATATACAAGTAGCATATTTGAAATACATTACACAATTCCCGAGGGATGTACGCTTTTTCGACTCTTTTGAAGTTACAGTAATGGTAATGCATCGAGTCAAGAAACATATTTGTATTTCGTAAGGCGAGAGTTGAGAGCTCTTTACGTTAAGAATTTCAATGATGAGAATCAATCGATCAATTACAACTGAATAAATTCTACGTTCAGTAATTGACACGGTGAACTAATCCCTTCTGCTTCTATGTAAAAATGCAAACCATGGATTTAAGATGTCTGGCACTAAATGGCTATAAATCTCATCCTGGAACCCATGCAGCCACAAGATAAGGATTTTTGCTCCACAGATCATACAATGAATAGGGGTTGATTCTCAGTACAACTTGTTGAAACCCGAGGGCAACGAAATTTCGCTCAATCTAGGCAAGAATGCTTCCCTTTCATGTGAGACTTGAAGGCATGACATAATTTTAGCAAATGCCATCCACAGAACAGGCGAACAGCAGAATGCGTAGGCAAAAGTAGCAAGTGCCCGAATAACGCCATTCGAGTACCAAGGACAAGCCATTACCAAAAGGGCCCCAAAGATTCCTAAACTTGGCGTTAAAACGGGCAGAATTGGTAGAAGAAAAGTACTAATTGCTATGCTTGAAAGCGATAAGGCACCCAGCAAGTAGAGACTCCACCCTATGAGTGGATGAACAGTGTGGGGAATGAGAAAGAATGGGGCTATGTAGGCAGAAAGAACGGACCATATAGCTATCAATTTGAAGCCAGACTGTATGAAGAAAATGCTTTTCTCTTCTCGGCGATAGCATAATTTGGATAAGTTGGGCCGTGCTAGACGTGCCACAGCCATTATTCCTAGATAAAATACAGCTTCGATTAATACAAGTGGCATCTCTGCATTATACCTGCCAAAAAGCGAGTCTCAGATTGCTCGACACTTGAGAAGTAGGAATGAAGAGTAACGATCATGAAAAGAGATGAAAATAAGGTTGATATAAGAACTCATAAAAATTTGGCTCAAGAACTTTACCCAAGTGTTTGACGCCGTTGCTCATGCCACTGGATGCCGAGTGGGAGGACGGGCCACGACCACCAATACCATGGTTTTAACCACGGGGCACCCGGGAAAGTGATAACGCTGTTTGGTCCGCAGGGTACACTCCACCTTAGTCTGAGATCTAGAGCCAAATAATAATGTAATTTAGTGATATAAGAAGATAGGAATGTAATTTTCTGAAACATCAGAGTTGTTATTTGCTTACAATAGTAAGAAGCATCCATTTGATAGCCTAAAGGAAGTCTATAGTTGCCATCAAGCTTTGTACCATTTGAAGGAGGATGAAACATTGGTTGATCAAGTAAATCAGGGAAGTAGCTTCCGATAAAACCCTGGTCCGCACCATCAGGGTTACTTCTTCCGATCTCCAGTTCGTGAATCATGTCATCGAATACTGCTTTTGAAGGCTGCAATTTTATATTCATAAGGATTTTGAAGAAAATAGAGAGGGCCTTAATGAACTTTTTATCTCGATGATTATTAAACATATTGCCTGGTTTTGATTAAGAAATATTACAAAAAGAAAAAAAACAATGAGGGGAAAATACATATTTGTAGCTAGTTTTTACCTGCAATACAAAGAGACCAGTGTGGAAGATGCAAGGATTGATGAACACTGCACAAAATTGGCCACATTGGAACAACTCATCTGTGTTTCCGAGGAAGAGGTTATCGGCATCGAGCATTACCACCCTGTCGTATTCCACTAGTTTCCAAGCATAAAGTTTGTTCAGTGTTAGCTTGAATCTCGCCTGACTTCGATATGGATTCTTTAGATTTTCGACTCTCATGACCTGTGCACCATCTTCCTGTCCACTGGACCACGAAAATGAAAACTCATTAATACATTTTCTCTTATTGATTTCAGAATTCTAAAGCTTGATGTTAGAGATACAGATCCTGATGTACACTATTCACTAAGAAAATAAGCTTCGATCATCGATCCATCATTGAAAAAACAGATTTTAAAGAAATAAACATGTCTCCTCTCTACTAGTTTAACCTTTTGCGTCAACATAATATCCGGATTCAAATCTCTAAAGCCCATTTATGAATATTGCACACGTCCAAGGCCTTGTTGAATAATGAATTCGACGTGCACATGAAGGGACGTGTTTAAAACTGAATATAAAAACATAATCTGATCTCATCTTCTCAATTAACTAGCTGTTCGCTTCTTTGTGCTATGGATAACTAGACCGTGTCGTTCCACAAAGTAGTGATACAAGACATTTTTCCATTTTTAATCTTTTAGCTCATATAGTTAAATCAATTTCAACGAGTCCTTTTCAATAATCAAATGATTTATACCTCGACAAAGAAAAGAATAACCCTTTTCTTGTAAGAGCATTTTTCTTCACGTCCTAAATTTTTTTGTAATTTATTCAAAGAAATAATAAAAAAATTCCCACAATCTGAAGACGCAAAAGATCATTGCAATAAAAAATAAGAGTTGACAAAGTGACAGCTTATATGCTGGCAATAGTTAATTGAAGAGTGATCTATGAAATAGTGACAACACATCAATTGTCTTATAAGATTCTTCAAATTATCCTCAATAGAATATCAATTATTAAATCACATAAAATTTATTTTGTTAAAGAGGATGATCTCGCAAGTCACGTCCCCCTGAAACATTTTATTTTTTATTTTTTATTTTTTATTTTTAAAGAAACAACGAAATAAAATTTCTAACTACGAGTTCAAGCAAAGGCCGAGTTTGCTAAAAAGAGAAATAATAGAGACGTGGGTTTTCAAAAATAATAAAATTCTTATCCAGAATTGTTCTCCAATAATAAAAAGCTGTGTGTATATGTTAAGGTCCAAATGGTATAGTCAGATAACAATCTTGACCTTATCTTATGCCAATTGGCAGAAAGGTAATACTTTTTTGACTGGAAGGGTGCTGGAATTTTCCTCCTAAGTTTCTTACTTCTCCCGATCTCCAGTTCGTGAATCATGTCATCGAATACTGCTTTTGAAGGCTGCAATTTTAGATTCATAAGGATTTTGAAGAAAATAGAGAGGGCCTTAATGAACTTGTACGAACCTTTTATCTCGATGATTATTAAACATATTGCCTGATTTTGATTAAGAAATATTACAAAAAGAAAAAAAAACAATGAGGGGAAAATACATATTTGTAGCTAGTTTTTACCTGCAATACAAAGAGACCAGTGTGGAAGATGCAAGGATTGATGAACACTGCACAAAATTGGCCACATTGGAACAACTCATCTGTGTTTCCGAGGAAGAGGTTATCGGCATCGAGCATTACCACCCTGTCGTATTCCACTAGTTTCCAAGCATAAAGTTTGTTCAGTGTTAGCTTGAATCTCGCCTGACTTCGATATGGATTCTTTAGATTTTCGACTCTCATGACCTGTGCACCATCTTCCTGTCCACTGGACCACGAAAATGAAAACTCATTAATACATTTTCTCTTATTGATTTCAGAATTCTAAAGCTTGATGTTAGAGATACAGATCCTGATGTACACTATTCACTAAGAAAATAAGCTTCGATCATCGATCCATCATTGAAAAAACAGATTTTAAAGAAATAAACATGTCTCCTCTCTACTAGTTTAACCTTTTGCGTCAACATAATATCCGGATTCAAATCTCTAAAGCCCATTTATGAATATTGCACACGTCCAAGGCCTTGTTGAATAATGAATTCGACGTGCACATGAAGGGACGTGTTTAAAACTGAATATAAAAACATAATCTGATCTCATCTTCTCAATTAACTAGCTGTTCGCTTCTTTGTGCTATGGATAACTAGACCGTGTCGTTCCACAAAGTAGTGATACAAGACATTTTTCCATTTTTAATCTTTTAGCTCATATAGTTAAATCAATTTCAACGAGTCCTTTTCAATAATCAAATGATTTATACCTCGACAAAGAAAAGAATAACCCTTTTCTTGTAAGAGCATTTTTCTTCACGTCCTAAATTTTTTTGTAATTTATTCAAAGAAATAATAAAAAAATTCCCACAATCTGAAGACGCAAAAGATCATTGCAATAAAAAATAAGAGTTGACAAAGTGACAGCTTATATGCTGGCAATAGTTAATTGAAGAGTGATCTATGAAATAGTGACAACACATCAATTGTCTTATAAGATTCTTCAAATTATCCTCAATAGAATATCAATTATTAAATCACATAAAATTTATTTTGTTAAAGAGGATGATCTCGCAAGTCACGTCCCCCTGAAACATTTTATTTTTTATTTTTTATTTTTTATTTTTAAAGAAACAACGAAATAAAATTTCTAACTACGAGTTCAAGCAAAGGCCGAGTTTGCTAAAAAGAGAAATAATAGAGACGTGGGTTTTCAAAAATAATAAAATTCTTATCCAGAATTGTTCTCCAATAATAAAAAGCTGTGTGTATATGTTAAGGTCCAAATGGTATAGTCAGATAACAATCTTGACCTTATCTTATGCCAATTGGCAGAAAGGTAATACTTTTTTGACTGGAAGGGTGCTGGAATTTTCCTCCTAAGTTTCCACTTGAGTCTTAGAATAATTTTGTCTAATCTGTCGTTTAACTAAGCCCTGGTTATTTCCCATTCTTTCCTCATTAAAATGAAAAATATGATCATTATCCATCACATCAAGCCATCAAATTTGAATTTCTATCTCTTGTGTGGGACCCATAACGATTATATTTTTCATTCTCGTTCTTATAAAAATGGGAAATAAACGCCCCTTTAATATCATGTAATTGTGATAATTTTCGTCGGAGAGACGAAAACGATTTATTTTTTAGAATAAGACCATCTAACACAAACAAGTGAAAATAAAAAAGAGAAACATGTCAATATTGTGCACAAAGTGGGACCCTTTTTCATATTAACCAAATTGCGTTGCATTCATCCATTGGTTAATCCAATCTATTCACAAAGATAAATTTTGATTATTTTTTTCATCAATTTCTCTTTGGGACAAGAAAAGCCAAAGCATATTCTAATGAAGTGCTTCTCTCCGCTTCTCCACCCCAAAATCACACACGCAAAACTCACTTTTTCAGACCAAATATTTTTCTTACTGTGTGGCAAGCCAAACGGCAACAGCAGATCTTGACTCAATAAATAGAGAAACAACTAGAGGGAGAAATATAAAATACTTACAGAGCTTGTACCCATTGGTCGGGTACATCCATGGAGGCAATGACGACAAGATCAGCATTAACCTTAAGCTTCACGAGAGATCTGAGCATGACACGTGTCGCTATGTAGAATTCATAGTCTCTTGGAGTCCCCATATACATCATGGTAGCATAAGCATTTCTGTGCATCCCTTTGCCTTCACATACAATATTCAGAACCAAAAAAATTAGGCAACTCAAGAGCCTCCTTTCTCCCATTTTTTTCCCCTCAATTTACTAATAACTGTACAGCTTTTTTGTGCAACCCAATAATGAGAAATTTGCAAGAATCACTCTTTCAGAGAAGAAAATTCCGCTGAAAAATGGGTTCAAAGAGAGCAACTTTCAGAGAAGACTATGTCTCTCTGCGTGTATGTGTGGAAAAACTACTCAATGACATATACATATGTATTTATTTATGTTTCTATTCATTTTGGTCTCTTTTTTTGGACAACGAATTTGTATGTTTACTTGCGTGAGAGGGAAAGGAGGGCCGGAGATATTTCTTCTTGAAGAGGGATTATGCGAGGGGTGTGGTTTTGGGGCGGAGGGCGGGTGGCGGAGGATAAGCGTTGAGACTTTATATAGATGAACCCGGTTCCTATATATTTTAATTAATATTTGGTACAATAGAATAAAATATGGCAAAGTTCATCGGTTTCAGCAATCCACAATTGGCTCATTAAATTAGTATATTGTCTCAATTGAGTCATTGATTTCATCGTTTTTATATCCGTTTTGTTCTGATTTTTCAAGTCAAAAAATTAATTTTTTGATCGTTACTTATCATAATTAGTTATTTTTATCTCTTCACTCACAAGTGGGACCCACATTTCTAGTTAACGGTTAAAAAATTAATTCTCATAATCATGTATTTGAATAAACTAAAAAATATTTATTGAAATTTAAGTCAAATCAATAATTAATTCTAACATATTTTGTAAAATCCAAAGTTTTTCAACAATAGATTTTATCAAATTTTATATAAATCAAATAATGATTAATGAAAATTGCAAAGTTGGCAATCATATTTTAATGGATTTTCCACGTCATTATCGTCTGGCACCCTAGAATCGAGGAGTGTAATAAGAGGATTATGACAATTCATTACTTAGACATGCTTCTTTTTATTTTATCACTATTCTGTTATGGCTCAATGGTGCGTTGAGATGTCATATATTGATTATGTGAAGGATTTACCATGGTATGAGTACTCACTAAGTGCGTTTTGCTAGTTTGGGGGGTGAAGAGTGATAGAGTTGTCCGTGAAAATTGAATTTAAGCCCTTATTTGGTAGGGATTATAATTATATTTTTAGCAAATTTTGATAAAAGTCGATGAATTGTATAATTAAAAAATTATGGATCTCATGAAATATATGATAAAAATTAATTATTAGCTTTCACTTAGATTAAAATTTGAACATGCGCTGCAATAATTTTAATGATATAATTGAGATAAATTAAAATTAAGCCCCTGTTTGAGTCCCATTTTGAAGGGAAAATACATTTTT
Organism: Olea europaea var. sylvestris; assembly: GCF_002742605.1. Classification (NCBI taxonomy): domain Eukaryota; kingdom Viridiplantae; phylum Streptophyta; class Magnoliopsida; order Lamiales; family Oleaceae; genus Olea; species Olea europaea. Next base: position 80,884 of record NW_019236481.1, read on the forward strand.
GAATAGTTTACTGATGAAAATATGTGATTAGAAAATAAGGAAACATTATGAAAATACATGTAATGTTATTTTATTAAAAATATATGATTAAAATGATGTCAAAGTATTGTTTAATATATATATATATAT
>NW_019236481.1:82847-151085 GCF_002742605.1 Olea europaea var. sylvestris
TAAATTAAATAATTCATCAATTAATTAATATATTAAACACTGATATTTACAAGATCATTTCTCGATACGAGTGACATAACACACCAATAAATTGGTTAATTAATTCATGGTAGGTAACAAATATGTCAAACATGTTCACGGAAAAGTGTAAAGTGGTTTGATTTTGAATTGGATAAATTGAATAAGACTATTCATAATGCGGATTATCAATAGTCGCCATACGTAATATATATGCAACAATTTGTTTAATGCATCAAATAACAAGTTGTCATATGTATGACACACAAGACGATTACTGATAGTTCTCACTATGAATAGCATTACTCGAATAAATTAGGCATATTAAAAGTAAGGTTAGACCAAGTCTACAAAAATATTAGCCTCACATTTGAATAATTTTGAGTTTATAACTGGATTGAACAACAACAAATTACTATTAAGTTGTGGATTTCATAAAAATGAAACTTATGTTAACAAGTATTTATATACCTACAAGTCCCAGCAATTGAATTCAGTGGTCATTGCTAGTGTGATATTTGATACAAGTTACCGTAAATGTTTTGTATATTTTGTTAAGGGAAAATTTCACAAGTAAGAGATTAAGTATAACATATTTCAAAATTAAGAAAAAGTTTTCAAATTTTAAAAATTAGATTTTTATTAAAATTTATTTATTATTAAAACAATTAATTAATTATTTTATTAATTAAATATATTTAAGTCATATATCCATACAAATTTTGGTCACAAATTAATAATTTAGTTAGTCACTACCACCACCACCACACATCACCCCATTCCACCTTACCATAACCAAAACCATGATCACTGTTAGATCGCCACAATATCGCCACCACCAGATCCAACGTATCGTCTATCATCATTAGATCCAAACATCAAGACCACGAGCACCACCACAGTCCCTTAAAAAAAAAAAATTAATAATTTTAAAAAAAATTAATTAATTAACTAATTAAATCCCCAAATATGCCACCAAGCACTTACCACCACTGCCTATATCATTTCCATCGTCACCTCCAACAAATTTTCATTTTTAACTTCAAAATTGTCGCTAACCCCACCTCACCACCGCCATCGCCATCGCCACCACCGACAATCTGCCACCACTACTCACCACCAACAATCGGCAGGAAAAAAAATAACCACACAACTCTTGCTAAAGCAAATTAGATTTGAATAGGAAGAAATCACCCAAAAAACCCGAAATCAACCCCCAATTTTTCTCCGGTATCAATGTCGCATCTAGCCACGGGCGGTGTTCGTGTTGCAGCAACAGCAACAATGCTGCTTTTCTCTAGTACTAGCTTCACGTCTGAGATGGAGCATCGTCGACAACGCTAATGGTGCGTCTTACTATTCTTTTGCTTCAGTCGACGATGATCTGAAAGCGACGGAGCATCTTCGCATGACTCGTCGCTTGGCCACCACCTTCCCGTGAATTTGCTGCAAGAAGCATTGCACATAGTGTGCGGTGTCTCGCTGTCGATCGACCTGTTGGTCGGAATAGAGAGATTTTGGTAGAGAGAGAGAGGGAGAAGATGGAGAGGGATAGAATGGATAGAAAATTAGGTTGGGGCGGTAGAATTAGGGGTGTGGTGGATGTTTAATTATCAAAATTTTATATATATTAATTAATAAAAAAAAATATGATTTTGAAAGACTAAACCTTGTATATGATTTATGAAATGGAATCTCTAAATGTATTAGTTTATGTAATTTCCACTTTCGTTAATTAAAAAAAAAAATTTCAATTTGATCTCCTTACAATGTGTATAGTGAAAGAAGGCCTTATTTTCTTTTTCTTTTTTTTTAAAAGGCCTTTATTTTATTTTTTTCGAATGCCTTAAATCTCCTTATCATAAAGACATTTTCTTCTTTAAAACGGCGTTTTAATAAACACAAAGTGTAATTAGATGAAACCTAGATGCATTTTTTACAACATTACTTTAAAAAGCGTAAAGCGTAAATAGATAACATCTGGATGCATATATAAAATTATGTCACTCTTGGGCTCTCATTCTCTTTGTTGATAAAGAGATTTTTTTTTTTAAAGAATATTTGATTGAGAAGTAGAGTAAAATTATTCAATTAAAAATGTGATATAAAATAAAAGTGAAAAAAAATGATCTTTAAATAACCTGTATCAAAAGGACTAAATTTTTATTTTTTCCATATACTTGATTGACCGATGCATCACTTTCATGGGGATTGAGAAAAATAAATAAATAAAATAAAAATTACAAAATATCACAATAATGTATTTGTTTGTGTTCCGAATATGAAACGTCTCTTGTAGCAACTAAGTGGCCCATACGCAACCAAACTCACAGGGAATAAGATAAGCATATACCCGCCCTCGGGGCACATCCAAGTTGGCGGAACAATCACATTGGGGGGCTCTGGAACCAAGCGTGGGAAGTTCGATTCCTGGTGGGAACCTTTGATCCAATAAAGGAGGAATTATTGGTGGATTAATCACTATGGAGGAAGGCTCCCTTTGGGGAAGGAGTAAAAGTCGTGTGGGAACCTGGGAACCAACAAAGGGCACATCCCGCGATTTACCTCCCTGAGCTGCTGAGGGGCCGGAGGTTCAGGGACGATGATATAGTCTGGCGCAAGCTGTTTAAAAAAAAATAATAATAAGATAACCATATACCCCTTTTAGATAATGATGGTTGCGTTTAGAATTTAAGTTCAATAATCAATATACAAATTTTTTGTCTCTTAAATTAGGGGTAAACGTGGTTTGATTTGGACAGTTTGTACTATATTTTCAACTCAAACCAATTTAGTAGTTCGAAAATTTTTCAAATCAAATCAAATCAAATCATTTTATTTTTCAAACCAAACCAAACCAAACCATAATTTGCGGTTTGGTTTGGTTTTAATCTGTTGTTACCTTTTGACATTATAATAATGTATTGAAAATAGTTAAATATAAGTGTAAATGAGAACTAATAATATTAAATATTAAATTACATTCATATTTGTCATGAAACTCATAAATAAATTATTTCCAAAACTGGCTGCTAAAAGATGTTAATAGAACAAAAACATCATTCTTCATTTTTATTAACCTTTTCTTGTTTGACATTCATATTGTTATATAGCGGTTGGTAAATGTAGAATTACATTCTATTATTATAGTTTGATTAAAACTCCCTTTTCGTTTTGCTAGTGAGGTGTAAAGTAAAAGGTGATTGTACTTGTTAGGGAACTTTAATATTTTCACACAATCAATACGCTTCAACATTTGTTCCTTTCAATTTAAAAATAAATTCATTAATCATCTAGACACACAAACAATTATTTTCTATCTAAACCACAATTCACAAGTATATAACAAGTTCAAAAAAAATAAAATAAAAGAAAGAGCAATGGAAAATGACTTGAATAAGAATTTAAGACTTATCGAAAGAGAAGAGAGAAAGAGGCGGTTCAGGTATAGATTAGTAGACTAACAGGTAAATGTGACAGACGATTCGTTCAGCAATGGTAGACAAGCGTCAAATGTTAGGGAAATGAGAGTTTATTTTAGGGTTTCTGAAACTTTGGATGTGATTTACTGATGTAGTTTTGTTAAATTATGATTTGGGTGGTTGAAAATATATGTTTTTTTTTTTTTTCATTTCATATGATTTTGGAATAATTTTAATTTAGTTTAGATATCGGGTGAGGACATGTGTTATGAACATATTAAATCATAGGTTAATAATAATGAACCTAATTCACTTTTTGTGATTATTTCAATAGGCTGATTGTAATTTATATTGCTAAATTGGTATTTTTTTTTGAAAAGTGAAACTGTAAAATTTTTATATTAATAAAATTAGTTTTTAATTAAAAAATTTAAAAACAGTTCGGTTTGGTTTTGTGCGATTTTTGAAAATCAAAACTTAAACCAAACCATTTTGAAACGGTTTGATTCGGTTTGAGGGAAAAGAAATTACGGGTCCACGTGGACCCAAACAAACGGTTTCAACTCAACTCAACGATTTCGATTCGATTTGCGGTTTCACGATTTTTTTGTGCAGCTCTATCTTAAATAACTTCTTAACGATTCGTTTTATTTATAATATTCTTTGGGGCGAATGAAAGAATATTTAATAAGTCATTTAATGTAATTATCTTAGAAGTTAATGCATATTAATTCTTTAATCATTTTATGGTTTTCTTACTAAACGGTAATAATTATCCATTGGATCTTTTGAATGTTGTCAAGGTCAAATGAGTTTCTCGACCCCATAGAAATGAATTAAGATGGTGTGCTAGAAAATGTTTGCCCACATGTTTGATATACACTCACGCGAGTGGGAGCGGCGTGGGACCAGTGTCAAATAATTAAAAAAAAAAAAATGCTTCTCCTCTCCCCAGTGTGAGTGGGAGCGAGTGGGACCAGTTTTTGCCCACATGTTTGACATACATTCACAAGCGAGTGGGAGCGGCGTGGGACCAGTGTCAAATAAAAAAAAAAAAAAAAGGTTTCTCCTCTCCCTGTTAGTGTTCTCACACCTTCCATGGCACACCAGCTAGGTTCCATAGAAATACCTTCACTGGTTTCAATAACTTGAGGGGTATGATTTGGGTAAAGAGATGGTAGACAATATAATACATCTTGAATTTTTAATTTTTTTTATTATATGTGGATAATATATAGTTTAAACATGTAAACTTTATGCCCTAAATCCAATCAATTTTGGACGTAAACACTTAATGTGATTAGTGCATTTTATTTATGGCAAGATCTATTATTATTTATATTATTATTCTAATAAATTAAATGATAGAGTTAGTATATTCAAATTTTAGCAATTTGTTAATTACAAGGAGTTGTAGTTGTGAGATAAAAATTACATATGATTGAATCTTAAATCATTCATGGTCGTAAGTAATAACAAAACACATACATCTTTATAGCGGATGGACCATCATGTGTGATATTTTCTACTTGTGGAGTAAGTAGTTGATCTCATAAGTTAAAGTGTTGTAACACTTAAATGAACATGTAAATGTTTTGTTATAAAACAAAACATAAGAGACCCGTTGTATAGTTATTAATCTCTAGCATTTGATGTTAGAATTGGTTCTTTTACTTCACGTTATTATATCATCTTATATGGAGCAGTCATACTTTGATGATATTAGATGTTGCTCTACCAAGAGTCACTAATATAACATCGTTTGAGTGTGTTAAGAATCATATGAAAGTTGTGAATGGTGAATATAGGATTCGTCACCCATAGATAATAAGAGATTATGATCTACATTTCATTCACGTAAGTTGGTAACGAATTTATTGGTCAAGGCGTATCATAAGTCGAAAAGAGTTTTCGACTTTTATTGACTTAATAGTGGGATGAAATATATGATCGATTATTAATATTGACACATTTTCATATTTCGTATTTGATCGATCATATTGACGAGAAGATTATAGCTTTACAGTAAAGGAATAAGTTTGATTTTGTCATACCACGTAATATTTTTCTATCAAATATATTGTTTTGACAAATTACTAAATATCAATTTGAAACGACGAATGTGAATTAATGATAAATTAAAAAGGGAACTTTTTATTTATTGATTGCGATCGATTATAATAATAATTCATGTCCTTAGGTATCTTGATTGGAAAGCTAGTGTGTCACACATAAAAAGAATATTAGAAGAATGATGTCACTAATTAATTAATTGACAAATATTGGACATTTGTACAATTAATTAATTGAGTTGTTTATTTACAGACCCAAGTTAATTAATTGAATTAATTAATTTGTGGACCCAAGTTTAATTAATTAAATATTAAATCGGGTTAATTTTAAGGGATAGGCAACCCCACTTAAACTTCATTAATAAGCTATTAAGATTTGAAAACACAAGAAGACAATTATTATCTTGTGAGCAAAAGAAAAGAGAAACCCAAATTTTCTCATTCTTGTTTCCAGTGTGAATTTTCATTTGAGGTTGGATAATTGAACAACGATGGATTGCAGATCATAATTGACCACGTTCAAGATAAGCAAATAAATTTGTAGAATTCAATAAAGGTATAATTTCTATCAAAATTTTTTTTTCTAAACATAAAGAAAATCCTTGGTGAGAATTGAAATATTGTTTAAATTTCGTTGTGAATGTTAAGTAAATTCCCAACAAAACCATCCAACTAAATGTTCTTGACTTCTATATCATAAGCCCTTATAATTTGTATGCTGTAATTCTTATCCCTATTAAGATTCTCTTTGTAAGTCTCAGCAATGAAAATATAAGTGAAAAGAAGAATTCCTTTTCAATATTTGTATTTTGAGAACAAAATTATTTATAGGGAAAATTGCAGCAACGGTTCCTAATCTTTTCATTTTTTGTAGACTTTACTCTAATATTCATTTTGTACAAGCTGAGGTTCATAATTTTTCATAAATATACATTTGAGATCCCGTCCAAAATACCGTCAGTTGATAGAGAAAATTAAGGCATCAGCATTCAATAAAATAGTCCAAAATACCATCCAAAAAGATATCAACATCCAGTAAAACCGTCATAGTAACAAATAGTTCAAAAAAATTTTCAGGTCAATTGACGGTATTTTAGACTGTTTGTGCCCAGATGGACCTCAACTGCATATTTATAAAATGTTAGGGACCTTCGTTCGCACAAAACGAAAGTTAGGATAAAGTTTACAAAAAATGAAAAAAGTTAGGGATCGCTGCTTCAATTTTCCCTTATTTATATGTTACTTTTGACCATATTTGTTTGCCTCACGGTCTGTCACTCTTAAATAGTTGGATTATCCAACAATATAGCAAAAAGAGAACTCTATCAATACTGTCGCATACTAAACACAGCAACGAACTCAAACATTTTTATTGTAGGATCAAAAATAAATTCTAAATTTCTCTTGAAATAACGTAAATATCAAGAGACAAGAGTGGACTGAGATTTGAGAGATGAGAAGAGAGGTAGTTTGGTGGCTAAGTATTTATGTCTCCGCAGCTGGCAAGGAATTGAATAGTTGTAAATTTAAGATTATGTGAAAATTTGGTAAATCTTAGTTAATTGGGGAGGAACGGGAAATTAACCGGTGATTTTAGGTTTGGACTTTCTAGGAATAAAAGTAATCACAATGCTCAAAACAGAGGAGGGTTAAAAATTTAAAAATTGAAGAAAAATAAAAATCTTCAGAAATTTCAAAATTTTGTGGGGTCAATGAACCCCACATGACACCATGTGGCTCTACCTGACTACAACCGACTAAATATGTCATGATATGGTACTTTATATACATACATAGACGCGGAGAAAGTAACATAAAATATTATATAAAACTTGAAAGTAAATAAGATTTTAATTTTTATTATCAATCTCGTCCATTACTAAACCAAAGCATAGTTGTATGTATATTATGAGTGATGCTTGAGGTACATAATGAACACCATAATGGTGTCCATAATGCCCAAGTGGCACTCCCTCCACCATAATGCCCAAATGGACACCATTATGTTCAAGAAGAATAATCGATATATTATTATTACTATGCACACAAGTCGGCAGCGCTATTATAATAATATTGCTAGTATATATAGCCTTTATCTGGTATGTATAGAATGAAATTAATTCCCTGGCTCTTCCAATTTTTGGGAAAGATGACTATTTGTTTAGCCATCACGCTCTATGCTTTCTCTAGGAGTGGATTCTGTCCCTTCATTTACTTGACTAGACCGTTATATTCTCTATTAAGGGTGAATGCAATGTCTACAACTCTTTCCTATCATCTTTCCCTCTTGCATATCATCACCTCGCACTGGAGAAGTGGGAGAAACACAAGTCCCCGAAGGAATAAGATGCAATTGTTTAATTATTTTAGGATGTACAGTACGGTCTAATCAATCCTAACTTCCAGACTGTCCTAGGAGTTGTATATAGAGTTCTAGATGAAGATCATTAGACACAAATTATGAGGATTTGCGAACAATTCAAGAGAGAAATTGAATTATCTGAAAATTGAAACCTAACAGATTATAAAACACTACGTACAAAACAATGTTGATAAGACTTGGTCAATACCATAATAAACAATCAACACGCAATTACTTTGTTGAACAGATTCAACAAGTACAAGTTTAAGTTGGTACCTACAAAACAATATTGATAAGACTTGGTCAGTGCCATAATAAACAATCAACACACAAAATACTTTGTTGAACAAATTCAACGAGTACAAGTTTAAGTTGGTATAGATATTAATCAACAGTCAACGGTACCCATGTGTTCTGCACCCTGACTTTGTTTGTGTCGACAAAACCCTTTCACCTATCAATTAGTTAGCCCCTGTTCGGTAATCATTTTTTTCAAAATGTATTTTTTTCTATCTTCTTTTCAACAACACATTCTTTATTAAAATAATATTACACGTAAAATAAAAAACTTTTCCTTATTTTTTAACCACACACTTCCCATCAAGTTACTATTCTAAAATGCATTTTTACATAAAAATGACTCTCAAACACCCCTTAAGAAATAAATTAAATTCCACTTTGAAGTGTCATAGACTTGGTACAAAGAAAGAATAGATTGAGATTATTCATAACATTCAAGTACAACATTATTATTTATTTCCAAAGTGTCAATATGCACTTGGTCATGTACTCCATGATGAGACATTAATTTTTCTAATTTTTGAATAATTTGTTAAAATCAATTCAATTACAAATTTTTTCCATGAATAAGAACTAACAATATTTTGGTAAAAACTTTAAGCAGTACACTAAGCCCATATTCGGTATAATTAAAATATTTTATTAATATTAAGTTAAAGTCAATAATTAATTTTTACAATATATTTTAAAAGTTCCAAAACTTTTAAACTACATATTTCTCCAACTTTTATCAAAATCTATTAAAAATATGATTAATCTAAACAAAAGAGGGGCTAAGTCTGCAAAAATACTTCAAAAAAGAAAATCCAAATATTACTAGTATAAGGTCTTTGATCAAGTTTGGTATGACGTGTAGAGGTGTCAGCAAAAATTGTCAAGTCGTCACATTAAAACAAAACTACCTTTCTAAAATTGTTGATTTGGTGCCACGTCGATCTGTTAACGAAACCAAACCATAGAGTTTAAGAATTTAAAAGATATATTTCTATAATTATTTTGTTTACTCATATGATATATAATGGTATAGATTAATGAATAAATTTGTAACGGATACATTTGTTAGCAATAATTAATATTGTAAAATGACTTCGAACAATCAGTAAATCATTAGTCACTAAAAAACCAGTCGACAACTGGATAAAGAAAAAGTAAAACTACTTACAATCTTTACTATTTTTATTTCAAAATTTGCAAACATGAACTAATTATATCAAAGCGGTAAATAATTGTAGTTCCACTGTAGATATGTATGTGTGTGCGTGTGTGTGAGAGAGGGAGAGAGAGATTAATAAGAGGGTTTGTTATGTTATAAAAATACAATATAAAAGTTTAATCCACATAAGTGTAATTAAACACAACAATATACGGAAAGTACCTTATACTATATAAATCACAGAAAAAAGGAAATGAAGAAGAAAAGATATGAGGCAAGTGAAATATTATTATTCCTTACGACAAAATTGCCTTGCAACAGTGCTAACAATTCACTGCACTTGTCTCCCAAGGGTAGTGAATTCAACTTGTGGTAGAAGCACTTCAAACCACAAGTTCCAACGAGCTTGAACGAAATTTATCCTCTCTAAAGGACAAAAGGATATGAAATGATTATTGGAGGGTTTTGCAAGAAATTTTATGCAATGCTCAATATAAAAGTAATATGGGATGAATAATGAACGCTCAGAGGGTCCTATTTATAGAGTATGAGAGATCGTGGATGAAGTATTGCATATCAAATCTCGTAACTTTATGAACAGAAGCATTATTTGCAGTCGCTAGCCTGTCGCTGACTTCTCGCTCGAACACCAATTTCAGAATTTTAATAGAACTTTTTTGCCTGCCTTCGCTTGAGCGACAACCCCGTCGAACGAGTGATAGGCGAGCGATGGAGTTAGACAAAAATTCAGGCTAGTTTTCCTTTATTTGAATTTCAAATTTGGACCGCAATTTCTCATTCATTTGGAATTGGTTTAGAACTTCCAAATATACTACGATGATCTACTCGATAAGTGTAACGAGTTAGTCTATTTTTATTTGTAATTTGACTATCGGATTAAGTCCAAATATTTGACTGAAGTTGACTTGAAAGTCACTTTGTTTCCATATTTTTGTGTTTAACACTTAAACCAATTTTCCTTCAATTTTAAACCAATTTCTGAACAATCCCCACATAAATTCAAATTCAAATATGCATATGCAATGTGAATATTTATGATTCAATGTAGAGAGAGAGCAAAAAAAAAAAAAAAAAAAAAGCTACAAGTAAGGTAGATTCTGGCTTTGAACTTTCCTTAATAATATACTATCGGGCTTATTTGGCTAATTGGTGAACTTGATGTCTTAGCTGTCAGTGTAAGACAAGACAACAATATTGACATAGATGTCTTCCCGAATCCATTTATGGTTCTCTTGACTTAGTTCATTTTAACCTTGAATCACTCTTGGGTTTAGAGAATTTTAGCTTCAAATAATTCTCATTGAAGCGGCCCCACATCACACTTATGTAGGTAACCTCCTATTAAAAGTATTTTGCCTTACTCCACTTTACTTAATCAAAATATATGAATCATTAAAAGAGTATTTTAGCCTTTAATCACTCTACAAAAAGCACTTTAATGTCATAGGAATGAGATAGGAAATAATTTCCTAAGTGCTTCATTGAGTCCTCATACTTAGTTGTCACTTTGAATCAAGATCTTGACATTTCCAATCAACAAGGTAGAGTTACCATAATAAAGATTCTTACATAGTAAGTTGTAATCTCATTCCTCCCGATAAACAACGTATTTGATATGTAGGCAAGTCTTTTGTAAGTGGATTCGCGATATTCTCCTTCGATTTCACATAATCTATGGAAATGATGTTATTAGAGATCAACTGCTTAATGATATTGTGACTAAGACGTATATGTCTAGACTTACCATTATGCATGCTGCTTTGAGCCCTTATCAATGTATACTTTTTGTAGGTACCATCTTGGGCTAACATGGAATATTTTCCAAGAAGTTACAAAGCCATTTTGCTTCTTTAGCTTTGTCCAAAGATTAGGCTTAGATTCCACTGTTGATCGAGCTATACATATAGCGGTGACTCGGCTCGGCCTTTATACCCATAAGCCTGGCTCGTGCTCGTAGGACAAGCTAAGTCGTGCGTCGGCTCGCGAGCTTGTGTAATTTTCCTTTTTTTTTAAAAAAAATTAGATAAAATATAAATCATTCTTTTTTATTCGAGCTTGAGACTGACTACTTAAATTTCGAGTATGTGAAGTTAAAAATTATTCATGAACAACTTGTAACGTATACAATTTTTTGAAAGAAAATTAAAAATAGTGCTATAAAATAATTTTTTTTTGATTAATATGGCTAAATTATATATCACTTATAAGATGACATGCAATTTCAACATATTTATCTTGTAGTCGAAAATGAGCGTCCTGCCAATCTTTCACACACATTAATGCTTCCAAAATATCTTTTTCCAGTAGGCTCTTGACCTCGGACAAAATCCTTTTACCTGTAGTAAAATCAGACTCCGAAGCTATGATGCTAATCGGAGGTATCTGTAGGTCTTTTGCCATTGCAAAAACCACTAGCCATCGTTGCTCGTACCTTCGCCGAAATTCAATTTCTTCTTCTGAAATTTTTTTAATTATCTTGTTGGTAGGCACATTTTAATTAAAGTAATCAATTATTTCGACAGAAAATGCTTTTAAACTTGTGTTCGATGGTCGATTACATGGAGAAGACAAATTATTACTAGATGACCCTATTGCATTTGTATCATATCTATACGTGTTAATGCCTTTGAATAAAGTTAATATTTTAGCTTTATATTCTCCAATATCAATGGAAGGAGTAGGTGCAAAGGACACTCGACTAATATTTGTATCAATTCGTTCTATATATAATTCATATATTACACATAAAGTCTGTTCTAAATTTCTATATGTGAAAGACATATTAAAAGTTAAAGCTCTTGAAATTTGATTAATTACATGTTTAGTTATTGATAAATTATATTGGGGATCCATGATGCATGTTAAAGGAAATAACATAGGCAAGTTTTTTCAATATTTTCTAAACTTTAATTTATAGAATATATAATTGCACTAAATCGGGGCCATTTTTGTAATTCTGAAATGTCCTTACAACTAAGTAAATACGTTCAAACACTATACTACTAGTGTGATAGTAAACTCCAAATAAAATATTTGTAGATCATAAAAATTTGTCAAAATTTTATTATCTTCTAAAACTAAGGCCAATCAAATTTATTCAAAATAGTGTCGTCATCATTTCTAATATAGATGTTATTGTAAAAATCAATTATTAAATGTTCAAAGCATTCGCATGACTTTAATAATAAGTAAGTGAAGTTCCTTCTACGTCTTATGTAACTAACAAATGTTTTTGTATTCGTCATCCCGAATTCGGCACAAAATTTCTCAAATACTTATTTTCTACTATGGGAGATCATGATATATATTAATTCATTCCTATTTCTTTCCATTTCATCTTTAACATGTTTCAAACCATCTTGCACAATTAAATTTAAAATATAGCTCATAGAACGAATATGAAATAAATAACTATTGAAATCAGGCTGCAATATCCTACTTAATTTATTGATAACAACTTTATTCACAATAGCGTTGTCGAATGTAAAAGAATGAATTTTACTCTTGCAATGATATTATCTAATAATGCTCATAATAGCATTATATGTTACGTCTCATCGGAAGTGGTTCCACATGGCCGACCTGTCATAGCCCTTAACCCACCTAGGATGAGGCATATGGTGTGGTGACCGAGGTCCTTAGGCCCGTACAAAACAATCAGAGAACACCTCAATCGAGGCTCAACATCTCCAAGTCCGAAGCTGAGGCTATGATTTTCGAGGCGGCTCACTTCGAGGCCCATGAGCCGAAGCTATCACTTCCAATGCGCTTTAACTATCACTCTTTCCAAGAGATCTACTCCTTTACAACTATCTTTTTCGAATGATTGATGTGAAATTTATCACAGAGTTTAAATGTCAAGCCTTGTCAAACAAAGTGGCGGTTGTACCACTTAATAAATGTAAAGTAGGCTAACAAGTTAAAAGTGATACCCAGGATTAGATGGATAAAGGAGATGATGCCACGTGTATTCCCATCCGAGGGCCACAATTCACCTTGCACTATTATAAATTCTTCCCCATGTCACCATTGTAAGACTAATGCAACTTTGCATACAAAACTCAATATTAGAGCTAATACAATACAATTCACTCCATTTTATTCTCTTACAAATACAATTAAGTTTACATAATATTCATCATCTACTATTGGTAAATATTGTACAATCGTTCTTCAAATGTATTACAAATTTCGAACATTGTCATCACACGCCTTTGAGCTGCTCCCATGCTCTTTCTCATATCGTTCTAGACAATTGTTGTCTTTTAGCGTGTAGGACTTGGCTTACGTGTGTGTGTGTGTGGGTCTAGTATCTACTGTCCACGTGGCCCTAACTAGAAATGAGGTCAACAGATTGGCTCCATCTATGGAGGAGTGTGAAGAGGCCTTCCAGGGCCTGAAAAGGCACCTAGGGCAGGCCCCTCTCCTCTCAAAGCCCAAGCTTGGAGAAGTCCTAAAGTTATACTTGGCCATCTCTACTGAGGCCATCAATGTAATCCTAATCTAGGAAGCAAGTACCACCCAGCTACCAGTATACTATACCAACAAGGCTCTTCTTGCACCAGAGACATGTTTTCCTGACATGGAGAAGCTAACCTTGGCCCTGATCACAATACATGTCCTAACCAACTTCCCTTTGAGGCAAGTATTTCAAAAGCCTAATGCCTCAGGGAGACTGCTTAAATGGGCAATGGAACTTAGTGAGTTTGACATCCTTTTTAAAGCGAAGGCAGCCATCAAGTGCCAATCCTTAGTTGATTTTGTTGCAGAATTTACCAAAGTGCCCGAAGTAGAGGAGGTAATGGAGCATGTTGAGCCCCCCACATGGAACTTGTTTGTGCATGGGTCGACTGAGGGTACAGGTACGGGAGTTGGAGTGGTCCTCATGAGCCTAAAAGTCACAAGCTGAACTCGAATTCAGAGCCACCAACAATATGGTCGAGTATTAGGCACTCATTGCCGGCCTTAGATTATCCAAGGAAATACAAGTGAGAAAGTTGATTATCTACAGTGACTCCCAACTGGTTGTGAGCTAAGTTAATGGCAACTTTTCAGCTAGGGACAAAAGCATGACATCTTATTTGAAGCTGGTGACGAAATTGCTCCCATCCTTTGAAAAGTTTGAAATGATCCAAATCCCACGTGTTGAGAACGAGCACACTAATGCACCATCTAAGCTTGCCATTAGCAAGGACTCAAAATTGTTAATTGTGGTACCAATTGAACATCTCCAAAAACCTTCTATAGAGGCCACAGAAGTACTATGGATAGAAGGAACACCCGCATGGATGCAACCTATTCTTGCTTATCTTAAAGACCAAGTTATCCCTAACAACAAAGAGGAGGACTAGAAACTGAGACAAAGGTCAGTTCACTTCATATTCTTTGATAATGTGCTCTACAAAAGGGGCTTATCATCTTCCCTTCTTCGATTTGTCGGTAGGGAAAAAGCCATGTATGTGCTTAGGGAAGTCCATGAACATGTTTATGGCAACCACTCAGGAGGTCTAGCCTTGGCCCAGAAAGTGTTGAGGCAGAAGTACTATTTACCGACCTTGAAAAAGAATGCCCTTCAATTTATGCATAAATTGTGATAAGTGTCAATGCTTCTCCCCTATCCAAAGATAGCCTTCGCAGGAATTAACTACAGTATCTAGACCCCTAGGCATTTTTCAAGTGGAAAGTGGACCTCATAGGTCCCCTGTCGAAAGGTAAATAAGGTGCAAACTTTGCAATTGTGGCAATAGACTATTTCATGAAATGAGTCGAAGCCGAACCACCAGCCAAAATCATGGAAGTAAATGCTTCCAAGTCTTTGTGGAAGAACAATATATGCCGGTAAATAAAATGATCAAGCATGTTCTGAAAAGAAAGTTAGTTTTATCAAAAGGGGCTTGGGTTGACGAGCTTCCACAAGTGTTTTAGGCAATCCGAACCACCAACAGGACCTCTATAGGAGAAACCCTATTCTCAATGGCCTATGGCACTGAGGCCATGAGCCCAGTTGAGGTCGGAATACCTTTACGTCATCGTTTGCATTTCAACAAAATTTCCAATGAGGAACTTCGGAGGTGTGACCTAGATTTTATCGAAGAAAAAGGCATGAATCTCAATTAAGACTAATGATTTATCAAAGGAAAATGACGAAGTCCTACAATTCAAAGGTAAAGAAGAGGTCCTTCCAAATCAACGACTTAATCCATATGAGAGTCTCATTATCTTCCAAAGAGCCAGTAGTAGGCACTTTAGGTCCGAACTTTGAAGGCTCCTATAGAATCAAGGAAGAAATTTGACCCGATACATATTGGATTGAAGACTTGGGTGGGAAAACACAATCATGTCCATGGAACATTGAACATCTTAGGATCTATTATTAATGAATGTATTGCTGGACGATCTCCCCTAGCTTTTGTATGAAATCTTAAGTATGAATAGAAGTTTGACTTTCAAAGTTATTCAATTTCAGAAATGACAAATGTTTGTCCAAACGTGGGCACCTCAGAGGAGAGGTTTAGATTCCAAAAGGAGATCACTTCGCTTGAACTCAGAGGCATACATCACATGCCTCTCTTTGATGAAGCTGAGCGTCAAAGAGATAAGCCTCTGCATGGATTAACCATCCACAATGTAGAGAAGAGTGGTCGCCTCGGAGGAGAGGTTCAAATCCCCAACGGTAGCAGTGACCTTCAAAATGCTGGCCATATCGAGAGTGGAGTACTTCCTCTTCTTAAATTTATCTGTAAAACATCCAGAAAAGTGTTAAAAGCAAGCAAAGATTACAAAAAATTAGTACAAGTATAAAGGCCCCTTACCCTTAGAAGCCATTAATCCAAAATCAATAAAATATTGGCTCTTATCTATGAGGTGATCAAAGTGTCGGAGCTTGAGAGGACGTTTGTAAATGTCCTTGATTACGTCCCACTCCGCCTCGTGAATCTCAAAGCGTGACCCGAAATCTGCAAGAAAGGTTGCCACAGTTAGCAAAAAACTTTGGAAAAAAAGCCATAAATAGTACAAGGCGAGGCACTTACGTGCTTAGTAGCACTGGGTCGACATTGTGTAAGATGAGACCTTATCACCCTCTATCGTTTGCCATTTGCCTCGAACCCAGAACCATGACTCCTTCCATCCCATGATGAAAGAAGGCAAATCCACTACAAATGATGCATGTGCCCCCTCAAGGAGTTAAGTAGTACCACTCCTTAGACTCCAGGTTGGAACAACGTTTGGAAAAACATGCAGAGGCATGTCCTTCCCTGAAGACACTTCCTTTCACAGGAAGTATGACCCCACTAATTGGCTCCAATTGTTTGGTAGAACCTCGGTTGGTGCCAACATAAAATTCCTTAGCACAGCCCTAAAGAAGGGGGTAGAGAAAGACGTATACCCAGCTTAAACATGCATTCAATAACTGTCAAACATCTCGACCTCAAAAAAAGGCCCGTTTGTGGCCTTGAGCACTAGTATATCTATTATGTAAGGTATGCAATACATATCCCTAAGTTCAGCTATTCTTTTAGAGGTCATGTTAGAAACTATCCTAGCAGCCCCCAGTCTGCCTCATAATCTATAGGCTCCTCGATCTTGAATAATATTCGATTTCGAAGCCATTACCCACCGCCTCTTTGCCAAATTTGGCAATAGTGACCAAATTTTGACTCGCCTCAAAATTCATGGTAAAATCAAAAAATGGATGAGGATTAAAAAAATAAAAAAATTAGCAAAATACCTAAGTACAAAGAACCCTTAGAGGACGAAAAAGAAAAAGCAGAGAACGGAACGATGCCGGAAACCTTGGAAGGGGTTAAAGAAGAGTTTTTGAGAAAATTGTAGTAGTAAAGGTTTCAAAATGGGGATGGTTTGCCTTCTACACAAGGCCTAAACGAATCCCAACCGTTAAATTAAAGCCCATCCAATTCCAGCCGTCAATCTTTTCTTAAATCTGAGGCGTAGAATTTAAAAGGTTTTCTCAACTGACAACTCAAATCAATACGTGGTATACACGTATTATCTAGGTGCGTCATCTTTAAGAACTACAGCTGCAACTAGGATGTCAAATAAGTCAAGCGGCTCATTTTGACGAGCCTGAGCCGAGCGTTGAGCCCACGAGCCATTTTTGACGAGGGCTCATAAAAAAATATAAAAATTAAAAAAAAAGTCTAAAAATGTGTAAGTTTACCAAATTTTTTTTAAAAAATCACGAGCTCACGAGCGGTTAGTGGGATCGACTCAACCTGGCCTACGAGCTTGTGGTCGAGCCAGGCCCGGTTCGACCCATTGTCATCCCTAACTGCGACCATTTTTGTGCATATAACTTAATGGCAGTGTGTGTATTGGAATTTACAACGATTCGGCAGCTTTTTCTTGGTAACATGCGTGAACATCAAACCATTGACACAATTATCAAAGACAGATCATTAACAAACTAGCCTCAGCAGTTTGGCTTCAAACAAAAAATATCCAGCTATAATTACAGAAGCCTTGACAATTCGACAATGTACTGCATTGGCTTCAAACAAAAACATTCAGTTACAATTAAAGCAACATCGGCAGTTCGACAATGTACTACCTCAGCTTCAAAAAATAATCAGATATAATTACAGCAGCCTCGACAATTCAACAATGTACTGTCTCGACTTGAAATTAATTTTGGAAACCAAAACACAAGGAGCTTCGACAGCTCCGAATTACAAGCATTCTTCACCATGAAATAATGTCAATTCTAAACTCAAACTATAATATGAATATCTATACTTGAACTTGGAAAACTATTATTAGGTCTAAAATTTTCAAAATTCTTGCTCAACAGAGCTTAGAAAGCTCTACTCAAATATTGAACTCCAACTATAATATAAATGACTATACTTGGACTTGGAGGGGCTATTGTTACGCCTTATCACAAGTGGCTCTACATAGCCAACCCATCATCGTCCTTGGCCCACTAGGACGAGGCATATGGCATGGTGGCTGAGGTCCTTATGCTCGTACGAAGCAACTAGAGAACACCTTAATCGAGGCTCAACATCTTCAAGTCCAATGCCGAGGCTATGGTTTTCGAGGCTGCTCACTTAGAGGCCCATGAACCGAGGCTATAACTTCCAAGGCGCCTTCACTATCACCTCCTCCAAGAGATCTGCTTCTTTACAAGTATCTTTTTTGAATGATTGATGTGACGTTCATCATAGAGTTTAAGTGTAAGGTATTGTCAAACAAAGTGGCGATTCTGCCACTTAATAAATGTAAAGTAGGCTAACAAGTCAAAAGTGATACATATAATTAGATGGATTATGGAGATGAGGTCACGTGTACTCCCATTCGAGGGCTACAATTCACCTTGCACTACTATAAATACTTCCCTATGTCACCATTGTAAGACTAATGTAATTTTGCATACAAAACTTAATACTAGAGCTAGTACAAAACAATTCACTCCATTTTATTCTCTTACAAATACAACTAAGTTTACATAATATTGATCTTTTATGATTGGTAATTATTGTACAATCGTTCTTCAAATGTATTGCCGGATTCTCAAACCATTCTAAACAATTGTTGTGTCTTAGCATGTAGGACTTGGCTTATATGTGTGTGGATGGGTCTAGTATCTGTTGTCCACATGGCCCTAATCGGAAACGAGGTGAACATTATATATATTGTTAGTATTGTGAGGAAATTCAATAAGTCTAAAAGCAATAATTTTTTTATGTATAAACCAAAGTGGGTCTACAGTGTACAATTGCAGCTATATAAGTCCTTTTATTAGTCCATTTTCATATATCCGAAGTTAAAGGTATAACACCCCAATATTTTTTTTAAATTCATAATCAATTATTGTTTTGTTTGAAGAAAGTATTCTATTATATCTGAATGAAGAGTGTTTTGACTTATCTCAACATACCTCCGTTGAAGATATTCTTTAACGTACGAGACAGAATGTTGGTTATCCCCTATTTCTAGGGGCAACGTAGCACCGGCAACAAGTTTTACCATCTCGTTCGAGCATTCTCCTTCGAATACATCCACATGGTGAGGGACAAAGTCGTAGAACCACCGCCTGGACTATCAAATTGCAGTTGTATTTGACCGACTTCAAGAAATTCATGTTTGGCCGTACATGTTCTGTAGTGATAATTGAGGTGGGTAGTACTAATGCCTTTTTTCATGCCAATCATTGTTGACGGTATTTAAATACTATTTAAGACTCTACGACTCCATCGACCACAGACGGGTTGAAATCAATTTAAAGTGATCCCAACATTTTGCATATTTTTTTCCCTTTTGTTTCCTTCTTGTATTAGAAATGTCTAATTCAGATTCCTCCTCCCGTTCTGCTTTGAAAACAGCAACATCATCTAAATCAATTGGATTATTGCTTCCATGAGTAGCCAAATTTGGAATATCTTCGGAAATGAGTATTTCATTTAGATCAAAAAATTGATTCCAAAATTGACTTTACGACATCATAGGTGATTCACCTTCGACACCGAACAAACCCTCAACAAATGATAGTGGATCCATTTGTGAATTGCAATGAAATTAAAATGCATAGACGGTATAATTAGTACTAAAACTTAACTAAATAAAGAGTATGGAAAGAAGTTGATGCGTATAAGATTGCAAATTTGTAATTGTAAATTTGTAGTGTGATAATTAAATAAATTTATAGTGAATAATTGAAATTGAAGATAAAATGGTAAAAATGAATCTAGTATAGTGTAGAATTGTAGAAGAGAGTGTGAGTGTGAGAGAGTTGTTTGGAAACTTGGAATGTTGTATTGTTGTGTGAAAAAAAATGAAAATGGGATTGGGGTATTTATAGATAAAAAAATAAAAATTAAGTGGCCACTTTTCAAAGTTAAGCGATAGTTTGCAACAGTCACTGAACTTTGAATAGCAACCAAAATGATCACTTTTTAAAAAAAGTGACCATTTCGGTCACTATTTCATGCGAACCACAAGCCTGTGGCTAGCTGAGCTGGTTCATCTCGTCAAATGGGCCGACCCACTCATCTTGTGCTTGGGCTCATCATTTGACGAGTTCAAACCACCTATGATCCCCGTATTCACGAGCCAAGCTCTAGCCAAAGAGTCACTCGGCCTGTTTGACATCCCTATATACACGTTTGGTTTGTCGATTTCCATGATAGACCAGGTCCACCAATGGTAAATATAAACTACTAGTAAACTTGGAATTCTTCTGTCGGATATGCAATTTGCATCACAATATCCCTCC
Source organism: Olea europaea var. sylvestris (assembly GCF_002742605.1). NCBI lineage: Eukaryota > Viridiplantae > Streptophyta > Magnoliopsida > Lamiales > Oleaceae > Olea > Olea europaea. The sequence continues at coordinate 103,429 of NW_019236481.1, forward strand.
AATATTGCTGGATATTTTTGTGAAGTGTAATCCATAGGTTGAGGTATACTTCAAATACCTAAGAACAATTTTTAAAGCCTTCCAATGATCATGACTTCGATTACTAGTAAACTATAAGCTTATTCACAGCAAAAGTTATGTCCGGTTGAGTGCAGTTCATAATATACATTAGACTGCCTATCACTTGTGTATACTTTAGTTGTGATACAAATTCACCCGTATTTTTTACTAAGTGTAAACTTGGGTCAATAGGGACTTTCCTCCAACATGTTATATCTCTTAAGTATATTCTCAATGTAGCAAGGTTGGGAAAGTACAAATCTCTTCCGATATTCTAGAGATCTTACTCCCTAATATTACATCAGCCATACCTAATGTCTTTTATATAAAAAAAAATGTTTTGTTAGCATTCTCTTAGTGTTTAGCATCATTTCGTGAATATTGTCCACTATCAATATGTCGCCTGCATATAGATATACAATCACATAAACATTTTGTGTATGTTTTGTATATACTTATTTGTCATAATCGTTTATCTTAAATTCGTTTGACAACATCGTTTTGTCAAACTTTTGATGTCATTGTTTAGGAGTTTGTTTCAGTCCATACAAGGATTTAACAAGTTTACAAACCTTGTGTTTATGATTAGGAGAAACGAACCCTTCGGATTGTTTCATGTATATTTTCTCTTTCAACTCATTATTTAGGAATGCTGTTTTTACATCCATTTGAAAAATCTCAAGGTTGTGTATTGTTGTAAATGCAATTAACAATCTTATGGAAGTGATTCTTGTCACGGGTGAGTAAGTATCAAAGAAGTTAAGTCCTCATTTTTGTCTTTATCCATTGGCAACCAATCTAAACTTATACTTATCAATTAATCCATCAAGTTTCAGTTTCTTCTTGAAAATCCATTTATACACCCTAAGGGCTTGTTTTCAGGAGGCAAGTCAACTAACTCCTAAATATTATTTTATATCTCACTATTACTAGCTTCTTTCTAATGCGGTGCTTATGGTGTAGACATTACTTTATCTAAAGTCTCTGGGTTATTTTCTACCAAATATGTTAGAAAATCTGGACCAAATGTCGTAGAAATCCTTGCCCTTTTACTATGTCTTAGTTCTTCTTCATTTAAAATACTACTTGTAGTATCGTAATTTCTCTTATTCGAACTTGCATTTTCCTTTTCTTTACAAGGAAAAATATTCTCAAATAATGACACATTTCTTGATTCAATTATGGTTCCCTCATTTCTTGACACATTTCCTTTCCCTCATGTTCACACACTCAAAGAGAACTAGAAGAATGTGATTCATCAATTAATTAATTAACAAATATTGGATAATTAATTAATTTCGTTGCTTATTAATAGATCCGAATAAATTAATTGGATTAATTAACTCATAGACCAAATATAATTAAATAGATTAATTAAATATTAGATTGGATTAATTTTACGAGATGTGCCAAGCATGTTTGGACTTATATCAATAGGCTACTAGGATTTGAAAAACTGTAGAGAAAATAATTGTTCTTGCTAGAGCAATAAAAGAAAAACCCCAGTTCTCTCAATCTTATTCCCCATGTGGATTTTCATTGGAGGCTAGATAATTAGACAGCTGTGTATTACAGATCGTGTCTGTTCGAGTTCAAGAAAAGTAAAGGAGTTTGCAAAATTTAACAAAGGTATAATTCCTATCACATTTTCTATCTTAACACAAAAAAGATTCTTGGTAAGAAATGGAATTTTTTTTTTTTTTTGCGGTTCATGGTAAAATAAATTCTCAATAGTGGTATCAGAGCATATTTTGTGTTTGTTAGAAATTGTGTTTGCATAATTGAACAATCAAATGTTGATTGTTATTATCTTTCTTGAATCTAGCAATTAAAAAAAATTGATTTTCATAATTTTGTTATGCCACGTGATATTTTTCGTCATATGTATTGTCTCGACACATTGCCAGATGTCAATATGGGATGATGAATGTGAATTAGTGAGAAATTAAAAGGAGTGTTTTAATTTATCGATTTTGATTATATCAAAATAATAATTTATGTCGTTAGATTTTGTGATTGGGAACTTAATGGGCCACGCACTAATAGAGAACTAGAAGAATAAGATTCGTCAATTAATTAATTCACAAGTATTGGATAATTAATTAATTGGATTGCTTATTAATAGCCAATATTAATTAATTTGATTAATTAACTCATGGACCAAATTTAATTAATTGAATTAATTAAATATTGGACCAGATTAATTTTAAGAGATGAGCCAAGTATGTTTGGACCAATATTAATAGGCTACTAGAATTTGAAAAACTGTAGAGAAAATAATTATTCTTTCTAGAACAAAAAAAGAAAAAAAAAAGGAAAAGAAAATTCATAATTCTTTCAATCGTGTGGATTGTCATTGGAGACTGGACAATTGGATAACAGTCTATTGCAAATCATGTTTGTTCGAGTTTAAGAAAAGCAGAGAAATTTGCATAATTTAATAAAGTTATAATTCCTATCACATTTTCTATCTAATCACAAAGAATATTTCTGGTCGGAATTGAAATTTATTTTATTTTCTGCTATACATGGTTAAATAAATTTCCAACAGCGGTATCAGAACATATTTTGTATTTGTTAGAAATTGTTTTGCATGATTGAACGATCAAATGTTGATTTTTATTATCTTTCTTGAATCTAACAACTAAGAAAAATTAATTTTCATAATTTTAAAATTTGTTTCAAAAATAAAATTAATTTTTGGGAGAAATCAAATCGAAAGTAGTAACGGGTGGTAGAGCGGGGCGGTAGCTGCCACTGCCAGCCACAACCTCGCGCTACCACACCCAAATGCAGAGCACGCTGCAAACATTCAATGCAGCGTGCAACGCTATAGCAACGACTGTTGTCGCTGCTAATCTTCCCCACCAACAGCGTTGCGTATTACTAGTTATTATAGCAACACCGGACGTTGCTACAGTCAACTTCAGGTGTAGAAGCCAACGACAGGCGTTAATTGTTGCCTTAAGATCAAAAGATATGACATCGACGTCGCCAAGGACAAAAGAAAAATGTTATAGGATTTTCGAATCAAGGTTTGAAGGGTGATGGAGGCAAGGGCCTCTGATGAAATTTTTTAAATTGGACGCCCCTGCTCGCAATATGATATTAAGGGTCAATTTATAAACTTTAAATAAGGAGCTAGCTTGCATCATTTGATATTGAGGACCCCTGCTTGCAATTTCATTTCGGTGGTCAATAAAAGAAGGGCCTTTTTATAATTTAAGAAATAAAATGGGTAAAACAGCAAATTTTCCAAAGGTGTTCTGAATTTAAATTTAGAAGCGTTTTAAATTTGATTTTCAACGGAGGTTTGATCGGTATTTTCTATTTGATCGAAATTAAAATTTTATTTAAAATTGTTGACTTTTATATTTTAGTTAAAATTAGATTTTAACTTAAATAATAACTTTTGACTCTAAATTGAATTTTATTTCTTTAGGAGTTTTATCCTAAATTAAAATGTTAATTCAATTTAAATTAGAGTTGGACTCTAATTTGACACTTATAATTAGAATTTGATTTTAATTAAATTGTTTCATCCTAAAATTTTCCTTGGAATTAGAGTTTGACTCTAATTTGGTATTTAGTTAAAATTTAATTTTAATTAAAACAGTTTGCCTTGATATCTTGGATTTAGAGTTGGACACTAATTTTATTTTTTTAATTAAAAATTGATTTTAATTAAATTCACCCATCTTAAAAATCTTGAAATTAGAGTTGGACTTTAATTTATTATTTAATTAAATTTTGATTTTAATTAAATAGTCCCGCTTTATAATTGTGGAATTAGAGTTAGACACTAATTTGGTATATATAATTAAAACTTGATTTAAATTAAATATACCAGCTAATTAAATTAATTGATTATTTAATTGTTCTGATCCATTTGTCTAAATTATTTTAGATGACCTTAATTGCTAGAAATTTGAAATATATGTGCATATAATATTAGATATTATATAGGAAAGCATTTATATGATGAATGTTTATTAGTGGATGACTATGAACTCGACCATGTGAATGTGTTGAATGATTAGTTTTATTCTTATTGTTTTATAGGTTTGCGAGCTCTTATTTCTTTTGTACTCGGGAGTCTGTTGTAATTTTATGGGCATGCATGTCCAATTATTTAGGCTTGCGTGCGAACTAGTATAAGATACGTGTTACAGTTGAATTAATTGAAGAAACAAGAAGAGAAGGAAACCATAGAGATGGAGCGTTGTATGAGTCAATGCTACACCTCCTAAGAACTGACCAACTAATCTTTCTTATGGCTTGAAAATAGTAGATAGTGAAAATTCATATTCGTCCGCACTATTATATTATATGTGTTTATTTGTATGTTAGATGTATAATTATTAGAATGAGGCCTTTGCGTGATAAATTCCTCGCTAAAATATTTGGTTAAAATTGACACGAAAGTCACTTTTTTCCATATTTTGATTTTAACACTTAACCATTTTCCTTCCAGTTTAAACCAATTTCGAAAAATAATGTACTAGGAAACACCAGTTAAAAACAAACTAAGCCAGCGTTCGCGATTTATTTAGTTTGATTTGGGTAATACAACAATTTGTTTAGGTTTGAGATTTTATCACCCTGTAATGAACAAATTGGCTTAAAACTAGACTAAAATAGATCATAGAAACTGAAATGTTTACACTAAAATGTATATTGCATTTAACAGTGTCTAACATTATCCAATCTCATGTAACAATAAAGTTTTAGGGCCGCAACTACTGCATATGTTCTGTGCTAGAAAACAAATGATGATTTATCATCGAAATTGGTAAGCGTACACTCTCTTAGGAAAAAAATATAAAATAATAACGGCCGTAGTTCGGTCAAGTTAATTAAGTATTCGGTCAAGTTAATTAAGAAATACAAGTCTTACAAATATATATTGACGTTAATAATGTATATAAAGATGGAGTAATGAACTCAAAGTTGGGATAAGTTTGTTATAATATAAATTTAAAGTAAATAAATGTCTCTCTATCTAAAAATTTGAACTAGTTACTTGAGAGCATATTACTTATTTAAATGCACTCTTCGTGAGGCTCCTTAACGTGCAGATTGAATATTAATTCCACATGCATGCGAAATTTGTAAAACAATAGTAAATGTTATACCTTAGTTCCAATCAACTTTGAACATAAAACTTTTAATTTATAATTGAAGTAATTTTATGACATATCTATTATTTAATTAGTATTCAATTAAATTAAACAATAGAGTCCGTAGATTTAAATCTTATTAATTTGTTAATCACAAAGAACTGTGATTGTAAGATACAAATTACATATAATTGAATCTTAAATTATTCGTGGTCGTAAGTAAATAACGAGATACGAATATTTTTATTACGGATATACCATTAAGTGTGACAGTTCTTACTTGTGAGTTGAGTAGCTAATCGCACAATCTCTAACGTTCGGTAGTAAAATTGGTTCTTCGGTTTGAGGTTATCATATTGTCTTATATGAGGACAGTCATACTTTAGTGATGTTGGATGTTACTCTGCCAATGGCCACTAATAAAGCATCGTTCAGATATGTCAAGAATAATATGAAGGCTGTGAATGACTAATAGATGATTCATCACTCTTAGATAGTAAGAGATTATGATCTACATTTTCATTCAGTTAAGTGGATAATGAAATCTTAGGCCAATGTGTATTCATATATCAAAAAGAAAGTTTCGATTTATATTAGCTTAATAGTAGAAGGAAAAAATATAATCAAAAATCAAAATTGATACACTTCAATATCTTGTAATTGATCGGATCATATTGACGAAATAATAATGGTTTCATGGTAAACAAACAATCAAGGTTTTGTCGTACCACGTGACATTTTTGTCACATGTATTGTTCTGATACATTGCTAGATGTTTATGTGGGACGATGGATGTGAATTAGTGAGAAATTAAAAGGGGTGTTTCAATTTATCGATTTTGATTAGATCAAAATAATAATTCACGTCATTAGATTTCGTGATTCGAAACTTAATAGGTCATACACTAAAGGAAAACTAGAAGAATGAGATTCATCAATTAATTAATTAACAAGTGTTGGATAATTAATTAATTGAATTAATTAACTCGTGGACTAAATTTAATTAATTATATTAATTAAAATTGTACCGGATTAATTTTAAGAGATGTGCCAAGCATGTTTGGACTTAAATTAATAAGATACTAAGATTTGAAAAACTATAGAGAAAATAATTATTCATGCTAGAACAAGAAAAGAAAAACCCTAGTTCTCTCAATTTTGTTCCCTGTGTGAATTTTCATTGGAAGCTGGACAATTAGATAGCTGTAAATTGTAGATCGTGTTTCTTGGAGTTCAAGAAAAACAAAGAAATTTGCAGAATTCAACAAAGGTATAATTCCTATTACATTTTCTATCTAAACACAAAGAAGATTCTTATTGGAAATTGAAATAAATTTAAATTTATAGTAAATAAATGTCTCTTTATCTAAAAATTTGAACTAGTTACTTGAGAACATATTACTTATTTAAATGTACTCTTCGTGAGGCTCCTTAATGTGCTGATTAAATACTAATTCCACGTGCATGCAAAATTTGTAAAACAATATACATATAGCATCATATTCAATTACATGCTGTTGAATATTTATGAATTTTAAACTTAATAAACTTTATATAATCGTCAAAATCTCTATGTCAAATCACCAAGAAAAATAATTAATACGGAACATACCGTGATTCATTAATTTGTATATTGAATATTGAGTTATGATATTTGAATCTTGTCTTTCGAATATTTAATCTTGATTTTTCATTTTGGATTCTTGAATTCTTTTATGCGGGTTTTGGATTTTTTTTCTCAATATTCTTTATTTATTAATTCTCATATTAATGAGATGGCACAAAGAATGAGAATTGTGTATGAATTGGGGATCATAATTCTATATATAATTTTCATATGTATTTCGTTCATCATAAAATATAATTTTTAAGGAATTTGGCCTTTACACATATAACCCGGCACACACTTTATTTAGATACCCTAAATTCAATTACTTAATTAAATCAATTTAATTTTGGGCTTAACTTTTAGATAATCTTTTTACACAATTAATTATAGGGCAACTTACAAAAATACCCTTAAAATTAAGAATCTTTTGAAAAATCATATGAAAAGTTTTTTGAAAGTAAAAAATACTGTGTGATATTAGAAAAGTGACATAATATCACATTTTTTTTAATAAAAATTGTCACTTTTTAATTAAAGAAAAAGCCACACAATGTTACTTTTAAACGTTAAATGTGACTTTTTTTATTAAAAAATAACATACATTAAAAAGTGATTTATCACTAAAAAAAGTGATAGAAATCACTAAGGTGGTTGAAAAAAGTGACAAATACTAAAAAAAAAGTGACAAAAATTTAAAAAAATTACACAACTTACAAAAATGTGACAAAAAATAAAAAAGTAACAATCATTCAAAAAAGTGACAAAAATTCTAAAAAGTGACAAATTCAAATACAGTGACAAAATAAAAAGTGACAACCACAAAAAAAGTGACAATCTATCACTTAATTCTATTTTGGAGTTACCTCTTTTAAATTATTTACAGGCTATATTTCTTCACTTTTAAGGTGACATTTTTGTTATTGTTTCGAAGTATTTACAACAAACTTTGAAATACATCTTTCTAATTTCAAAATCGATAAACGAAGAGTTCATAATAACAAGTCATAAATGGCCACAAGAAATGGACTTAATAATTATGGTTTATTTTGCGTTCAATATTTCATGCGATAATTTTTGACATTTAGACTTTATCCATAACATATTTATCATGTTCTTTTGACAAGCTTTCTAATAGATTTTGAATCGCTCAAAATGGATAATCGTAGCGTAAAATACTGTATCAAACGAAAAAATTTTAGTAATAAAAATTTTAAAAAATAAAAAATACCAGACTGGGAGTGCGTCCGTTTGTCCCTCAAATGATTTTGGTGACTTTCAAATGTTTCATGTTTTCAATCGACGTAATTAATACATTTACTAAAATTTTAATCTAATTTAAATGTATTAATCAATTTATTCTCATTTTTTAGGGTATTGTGTCTAATTTCCTCTTAATTATATATGTAAGCCTACATGACAAATTAATAATTTCTCGACACATGCTGGGCCATGGGGGTAGGATCCCATTCCTTATCCCGTCTCTCCATTTAAAACTATACACATTTTTTATATTTATATAATTATACAAAAAATTTAAAAGTTTTAGTTATATAAATAATTATTGAAGTGGAGATTACGTTCCTTGTCCTCAATATGGATAAAGAATTTTGTTGGACCACCCTGAAAACCTGACTAATCGATGAATCACATCATAATTCCCACCAGGAATTGGAAGCTGGACGATCATTAAGTTCAGATAAAAGTCAAATTTTTAATAAATTTGATAAAACTAATTAGAAATTGCGATTGAAAAGTCATGAGTCTCATAAAATGTATAATTAAAATTAATTATTAAACTTAACTTAGATTTCAATTAACTTTTTCAATTGAACCGAACAAGGTCATAGTTCCAAACCGAGAACAATGATTTCCAAAACATTATAGTCACGCATGAAGATCCATATAACAATAAGATCGTATTTTTCAACACTGTTGAACTAACCCGACTCCAACACAAATTAATAAACAAGAAAATTATCTAAATGGAAACAGAAAACCGACAGACTCAAAATTATTGTGAGTAACGCTATTTAGTCTCACTGAAGTTATAATTCCAATATATGTGATATTGGGTGATAGACTAAATGAAATGTGAAATTAATTAAATCATTTAAATGTACTTGTCATTTAACGTCACATAAATTGAAATTATAACTCTAATGGGATTAAATAGCATTACTCAACCATTATAGAAGCAGCCTGTACCTGTACTAAATCTTTGGTAAGGCATTAATGAAGAGTTCAAATCCATCTCAACATTAATATTTTGCTGTAATTTAAAACGTAAATATACTATGAGAAGCGGTGTTTGAAAGGCACCAGAACTACACGAAATATTAACTTCGTTTTTCCTCTAATAATTATTAATATTTTACCAGTTAAATGATAGGGGAATGACAAAGAGCAGGGGGAAGGGGACCACTGCTATTATGAATTAATATAGGATGCAGATGGAGGGCTCAGTTTTACACCAAATAAGAGGACATTAGATTCCAACTAATTTTCATATGTGATGGCATAGCTGCCACGAACCGGAGAAGATCTGGTCCTGACTCATTCTCGGTGTCTTTATTGCGGAGAAGTTGAAGAAACTTTGCAATGTTTGGTATTACCAGTTCCCTGCAATGCAGATGCAGCAGGGGAACCTTAGATAAAACACTACCTTTTTGCACATCCAGACCTTCTGGCCTCCGCATTTTGTAAGGTTTCCCAGTCTTAGGCTCAAAATCAACTCTAGGCATTTGCTTCCATCTATTATGAATAAACCAACCGTATCTATAGTCACCCACGATAGGGGTACCAAGAGCTTCAGCACAATGCACTCGAAGCTGCAAAAGAGACTAGTTAGTAGCATTAAGATGCTAAGGGCAACTATAATGAATAAATTGCTTGAATCTTTAATGGCATGTCAGGTAGTAAGGATAAAAAGGTAATGCACCATGTAGTATTTTCTAATCCAACTTTTCTGAACATAATAATTGGCGATACAATCGCTTGTTAACAAATCCAAGATTGTTGCTTTGGTCTCACTGATTATCTTAGCACTGGTAATCCTTTCCCGCACTTAATTAAAACTATTTAGAAAACTATATCAGATCAATCTTCACTCCTAGTTATAGAAAGTTAGAGAAACAAGTATAAATTTTTATCCATTCTCCCAAAAACAAAATTTGAATAAGGTTTAAGAGTCTCTACGCTATATAAGCGAGAGGTCGGAATCCGAAGGCACGTCTGAAGTTATTAGACTACAGAACTGGTGACTAGAATTCAAAAGGATTCTACTCCATCTGAGGGTGAAAAAAGTTACTGTCTCGGTACCTGATGTTTACGGCAGGTATGTGGGCGTAATTCAATCCATGAACATCCATTAATCATGGGACCAAGCACACGATATTCAGTTATAGCTTCCTGGGAAGTTTCTAAGCCATAATTATTTCCCAAAATAACCCTCTCGGTTTTTCCATCATCAAGAAGTACCTGCAAATCCATAACATCATTTAGTGATTCACCCAGTCGCATCAACCAGCATTCTGGACGCCATTAATAATTCTTAGAGACCTTTGTAAGTGGAGCACAAATTAAGCCTTCTTTTTCCTCAGGGCAACCTATGACCAAAGCCCAGTACCTCTGATATGTTTTCGCACAAGCATCATTCCAACCCTAGAATCCCAAAAAAATAAAACAGAAAGAAATATGCTGTCATATGTTAATAATTATATTGAGGATATACCATTTGAAGAAAGTAATCGACAAGCTTATGGCTTCTCTCATTGAATACGAGTACCTTAGACATTGATTTCCCCTTCTTTACACCACTGAACAACCAATGAAGTTGGGAGATGCTATCTTCTGTTCTTCCCATTAAAAGGAGACCACTAGTCTCCCTATCAAGACGATGCACCTATAGGAGCATCTATATAAGAACCAACAGACTAGATTTCAGGAGTTAAACAGAAGTATTAATAAAAGTTCTACAAGTATTAGCTGCTGAACTACTTTCCGATCAAGTACATATCTTTGCTAAATGAGCTAGATTCTCATCTACATCAATTATGAAAAAGTAACTCACCAATTTTGGACCCTCATCGTAATCATATGACAAGGCTGCAGCTGCCAAGGCGTCCATGCTGTTATGAACTGGCATGTTTCCCTAATTCCATGCTACGAACTAAGAAATGGGCCATAGAATCTAAATAGAGGTGGAAATTATGGAGAAGGTTAACATCGCTAACCTTTATGGGCAGTTTAGGAGGTTTATTTAACACAAGTATAGCAGAATCCTGGAATGACAGCAAAACATTATCAATTCAGAAAATTTAATCATATCTAACAATAATGGTAGGAGCCAGATTGTAGCAACCATTTTATTGGGAGGGAATTCACAGCTCAACATCGTATCATACTTAAAACAATTTATTGTCACAAGAAAAATATAAATATAAATACACACACACAAAAACAAACGCGCAGTCGTGATCGTGCACACGCACATACACACACCCCCCACCCCCCAATATATATGCTTAATCAACAGAAATACCTTGTACTTTACAAGCCTCTGTAAGTACTCAATCTCATCCGCATTTGGGCATAGAGTTCCACTTGGTATAACATCAAACCTCTTTGGAATTCTACTTTCAGCAACAGATACAGGAACATAAATTCTGGCGCCCACCTCCATTACCTCATTATGGTTAATCTGTACATTAGATATATGGTTGTAAATCAATAAAATATGTAAATATGTTATTTAATCATTTGTTAATGAGATTCAGATAGACAAAAGAGAAAACAGAGACAGAAAAACAGACTTTCTATGTTTCATTACACTAGGTTTACATGGATGGCTCCTCATAGCATTACTACCTTTATCATGGACAATGGTTGGCCTTTGTGACTTCTAGATGAGTTTGTTGAATCGATACATTCCATCTGAACCTGTTCAAGCCAAATGGGGTATAAATTTACTAGTATTAAAATAAATTTGTACCATTCAACTACATTTAGATATTTTATGAAAGACAGTCTTCGTCCTTCTCAGGCATTCCAAGTTAAGAGGGGAAGTGAAATTGCAAATCAATCACACAAGTTATAAGCTCTACAATATAGTAACTGTCCAAGAACATCATGATGATTTAATAAAACTATTTGAAATATTTCACTATTTTCTAAGTCCCTGAATCATGATCACCTATAGAAACATATATACAGGATAAGATATATGGATAATAGTCAACCTCCCATATTACAAAGGTGATAACTACCAATCAATTTCTTAATGTGATGTACACCAAGTCCCTTCAAAAATGTTCAAAAAAAAGGTTTAGTGACTCAATAATTTTTACTAGCTATGGATTCTTGACAAGTAGACATTGTCTATGAATAAAGGTTAACTGATAAAAACAAAGAAAGTGTAAAATACTCACAAGACCCTTATTGAAATGGGACTGAATAACAGGAGGGGGGATGTCATCAAAGTAATACTTGAGCCAGCTAATAGCAGTGACATGATGAGCAGTTGCCGATTTTCTTCCCGGCAATGGGTGGCCTGGGAATGGCGGCAAAGACAGGAGCTGCTGGGGCTTTGGACCCTCTTTTGGACAACCCAAATGGGCAACATTGTTAGACACCCGGATTACAGCCTTGGCAGAAGCAGGTGGTGGAAGACGGATTCTTGTCCTAGAATAGTTTCGGACAGCCAACAGGATTTGCTGATCGAGAAATTTCTTCTGCATAAGAATGAGGAAAATTGAACTTAACACCAACAGAGTTTGAAATTATAACCAAAACTATACAAATGCTAAAAGCTTCTTATTGCAATTCTATCAAACACCTTATGGGCTTTATATTATTAGTGATTTTTTGGCTACTTTTTCCACAACTCAGAATGATATCAACTTATCAAGAGAAAATAAATTGCAAAGACCTACGCTAAATTTGTGGAATTTTTACCTTCATGTCTCCTAAACTTTTTATTTAATGTGTCAACAGAACTCCCTTTGGCTGTTTTCTTTTGAGCATCCTTTGACAATGACTTCCCCACCATGAAGGCATCTTTTCTGAAATATAAGAAACAAGTCAGAGATTACTTTAATAGCAAATGGATTGAAGTAAAGTTGCTGCATAACAAGTATCACCCCATTTCCATGAAGCAATTAATATACTTTCTACCACCCATTTTGCTGATAACTTATGCTTCTGTTAGTGAAAGACCAGAGATCAAAATTTTATCTTGAAACATATTTCCAGCTATCAAAATAATGACGTGTAATATTGGCTGCCACCATAAAAGATTGGGAAGATACATTCAAATTCACCTACCCTTCATACTTTCTTTTTTAATGAGGATGGTGGTAGAACTCATTTGCCAAAACTATGCATATTACTACTAATTATCGTTCATTATCCAAGTAAATTACTAAAATTTTATCTCAACTACTAAAATGCAACTTTTCACAATATATTTAAACATAATAAGCAAAATTTCAGCATAAAATATTAACAAGAGTCAGTAATTGCAGTACATTAAAAATCCTAGAAAAAAACTAACATCAATTCTCAACTAATCACACCTCACAAGCAAACGCCAGCTCATCGACTCTTCAGATTCGATGAAATTTGGGCCTTTGCTTCCTAGTTTTCCTCCACACAAAATGTTGAAAAACCGAACCCTAGAAATTCAAGCAAGCAAGGGTCGATGCGTGATTGAAGAACTCAAATTGAAATCTTTTAGTGAGTCTGCAAAGAGAGAGTGGCGAAAAGTGCATATAAATAATTGCTGTAATACCAGTTTTTGCCACATACATGTAAGGCACGTGTACAGGGGTGGATTTAGGAATTTAGCACACATGGGACATTGTTTATCCATATGCATTCTTACTCACTTCCATACACAAAACAAATTGAAAACCCTGGGAATCGGGTTCACACAATCACCAAGGCAAGTGAAAACACGCTTCAAAACAGCTAGAATTAAGGTAACAATCTGTTACACAGCAATGTCATTCAGGAAGAATACCAAAGCCAAATCCCAAGGATGTAGAGTAATCTTGAGCAGCAGAACAGGTCCAAGTTGGTCAGTAGAAGAACGGATCCAAAGTTAGTTTAGCTGTAGGAGAGTCTTTAGCATTTAGTTTTGCATTCTAATTCATGTTTATCTATTTCTGTCATTTACTAGCCTTTGCAGTTCTTTTGGCTATAATTCAGTGGAAGTTGTTAAACTTGGCTTATTTAAAGCCATGGATGTGAATAAACAATCATCAATCATTATTCAATTGCATCTTGTGGTTTATCTCACCCAAAAAGAGAACTTATTTCTTTTTACTGCCCCTGATCAGCAAGCTTCTGACTGGAACCTATCACAATCTCGGCTAAGTGCACACTAATTTTAATACCTAGAACGTTTTGGGTACAAGTGACGCGAATAATGATCTTGGTAAGCATAGGGGTAACTCCCTCCACATCAGAGTACCCATACTCGAGCAGTTCTCCAGTCAGCACTTCATTTCATTCCGGAAAGAACTCTCCATCCGCCAAATAGAACTCTCGTACATAGAAATAGGTCAAATCTTTAATAACCCTATCTTAGCAAATAACTCTCGTTCAACCGCCAAATATCATCCCAAAGCTTTAAAAATTGGTTCTTTTTACCTCTTACCCAATTCGCAGAATGTCTAAAATCATCAAAGATTCAAAATTCCAAATCACATTCACCACCAAAAACATACAAACATGGATAAGAAAAGAAATATCTGAAAGAGATAAGAGATAAGAGCTTACACGAGCCTATCTTGGAACAATGGAAAAGAGAAGCAGAAATTCAGAAATTGAGCCTATCTTACACTCAATTGAGGTCTGGTATATCTTATACTCGTATGGGAGGGGTAGAGAGTGTAGAGACCGCGGGAGAGACGTCGAGCGAAAGAGAAGGATCTTTGTTTACCAGTGTACTCAAGTAGGTTATATGGTATGTATATTTTATTTCACCCATCGTCTAAAGATACAGAATTGAATTCAAGCTAAAGCGAAACCTTTAATTTGTAAAGAACATATTTATCAATTTTGGAGCGATATTTTTTAGTATTTCAACAGACATTTTATCATCAACGCGTTTGATTTACTTTATTTTTTTTTTATGAAAACTGTTCTTTTTCGTTCAAGTTTTAATTCTGAGGTGCTTGATCGATTTTTTTTTTTAAATTTTTTTATGGATTTTCAAAAGTTGATCACGAGACCATATTTTCCCCAAAAATAAGGAAAATATCTTCTTTACGAGGATAGAATTTTTTTTTCGTTTTTTTTCAACAATTCATACTATTCAAAAACTCAACTTTATGGAAAAATACATCATTTTCTATGTTAAATATTAAGATAATCAAACATATTTAATTACTCACTCCATCCCATTTATATAAACTGATTTTGTTTTCACACAAATTAAAAAATCTTATTTAATGTTATTCAAAAAATAATTTTTGTCAAAAACTTTCCTTGTTTACCCTTATTTATATTTGTAAAATTCAAGATTAAACGTGAAAATTAGTTATAACTAAACAAATTAGCCCCTATTTGTCTCTTATTCTTTCCCCATTAAAATGAAAAATATGATCATTATCTATCATATCAAGCCATCACATTTGAATTTCTATTTCTTGTGTGGGGTTGTAACGACTATATTTTTTATTTTCATTTTTACATTAATAGGAAATAAACGGAGCCTAAATAATGGTATATTACTAAGCAAACAAAACAAAACATTCTTAATAAATAAATGAGACTGTATAATTAAGACAAGAGAATGAGGAAAGCTACCCTATATAAATGGGATAGAGGGAGCAATAATTTTCTTGCAAATAAGTTTTAGGCAATTTAATTACTTAGAACTAATTTTCTTTTTATGTAAGTTACAATTTCACTACTTACAAAAAATATGTTTTTCTATATTTTATTTTCACTAGATTCACTCTGAATTATTATTTAATTTTTTTCCATTAAAAATTAAAATACTTTTAATACATTTAATTAATAATTAAATTAAATATTTCGATTTGAATTACATCACATTTGTTATCCGTATTGAACGACTCGATATATCCATTGATTATACTAATTGGATTGGGTCAATTGAAAAAGTAAACTCGTTTTGGGCTTGGCTAGGGATGCCAATTCGACTCATTAGTTCGGACGACTTGCAGTTCAACCGAAAAAAGCTCGAGTCAACTCAGTTCACGAGTGAGCCCCATTTTCAGGCAATGGCCTAAGTTGTAGTTGCCAAAATGGACTATGTTGTAGCTGCCGGTTTGAATTAAGCTGCTAGCTACTGCTACTGCTACTGCTACTGCTACTGCTACTGTTCATGTGTAGCCGCAAAAGCAATTGCATCACCACAAAATATTAGAAAAAATAAAGGGAAAACTCCACAACTACTACACTATAAAAATTACATTTCAAATCTAACAATCTTGTTAGAATATTTCAAAATTTAGGTGTTAAATAAAAAATTTTAAATTAATAAATAATATTATAAAATTAAATTAATCCATTTATCCATCCCATCCACACCCTCAAACCCTAAACAGATTTTCACTTGTTTCTCACACACACTCTCTCTCTATCACAACGCCTCTCACCTCTCTCTCTCTCTCAACCACCGAAAACGAGGAGCACAGCTGCGGTGATAACATTGTTGTGGTAGTGTGAGTGATGTAGTTGCGGTGGCGCTCACGCCATTGTCCATAGTGGCCGCTTCGCACTGCTGCAACTCCGCTTGCAGCACTGATCGGTTGTTATACCGCTGTGCGAAACGAGGACCTTTAAGACTGGGAGGTGGCGCCACCGGTGTTGGCGAAAACGGTATGGATTTTCGATTTGGGCAGCATTTTGAGCGATTTGGGCAGGACCTTTTCGTAATGGATCTGGTGTCGGAACAAGCATTTTAGTAGTTAGATAAAACACTCAATTAGTTAATATGGGGAAATTTGGGTTTATTTCTTATTTACCTCTGTCTTCTCTTCATCATGTTTGCTGTTTGTCATGGTTTACTAGTGCGATGTGGTGGTGGTGCTTTGTGATTGCGGTGGTGATGATGCTGGTGAGATGACTAGTTGTTAGTTTAGGTGGCTGTACAATAATTCTCGCAGTACAATAATTCTAGCCAAAGCATAGTAGAATTTTGGTTTGTCTTTTATTCTTTTTTTTTTTTTTTTAACGAGGTATCCCAACTTACGCCAAACTATATCCTCGTCCCTGAACTTCCGGCCCCTCAGCAGCTCAGGGAAGTAAATCGCGGGATGTGCCCAAGTTGACCAGGGTTCGAACAGCCTTTATACTCCTGGCCCCAAGGGAGCCTCCTCCATAGTTATTACATCACCAAGCTGCTCCAACCCTTCCTCTGGTTATTACAACACTCAGCTGCTCCAACCAGGAATCGAACTCCCCACGCTGGGGTTGCGAGCCCCGCACTGTCCTTCCTTTGCCAACTTGGATGTGCCCCGGGGGCGATTTGTCTTTTATTCGTGTTTATTACCAGAGGATTGGAATAGAGCTGGTGCTCACAAACAATGTTGTCTTTTTTTCAAATAATGTTGTTTTAGCATAAAGTATATGAGAAATGATAGAGGTATTAAAATTATAAACAAGGAAATCTAGTCATAAGCGGTCACAAACTTGGCAGAATAGGTCACGGTTAACACAGACTTGGTCATATGGGTTCATAGTTAACATATCAATTGTCACAAATTTTTAAATGTAAACATGTTATGTCACAAACATTAATCTCTAACAGATGTCAGATTAATCATGTCATTGTTAACACATACTTGATCACATACAGTCACGATTAAGACAAACATGATCACAAACAGTCATAATGAATATAAAGTTAGTCACAAATAACACAAATTTGATCACAAACAATAACGTCTTACACATATGATCACAAACCATAATGGTTTACACAGACCTAACCACAAATAGACATGATTAAATAGAACATGATTATAGACAACATAAAACACACAGTCAATAGATCATAAGTTAATTCTCGTTCATAATTGATCAAATTAATTAAATAGATAAATAAATAAATTAACGTCACAACATCATAAATTTTATGGTCACATCTGCGTACTAGTAAAAAACATAGAACGTTAAAGCCACAAATTAGAACTTTTTATTGATTACAATTTATCAAATTAATTAGCTGATTAATTAAATATACTAAATTCATAATTTTTTTTTTCTAGGCAATAACCTGTGACCTGTATACATTGTGACATATAAAATATGATTTTTAACATGATTTCTTACCCTTGACCCGTAACATAAAATGTGACTTATAAATTTGATTAGTGGCTTCTACAAAATGACACGTGACCCGTTTATACTGGTTCGTGACTTATATGAAATAATTGTGACTTGTGAACTTAAACTTGTGACTAGTGAACCGCGACATTAACAGCAAATTGTCACCCGTAGCGCATGAACTGTAACCTTATGTGTTCATGACCAAATTTCAAAAAACAGATTTTTTTAAAATTTTATTTTTAAACTAATTTATTAAACATATATTTTATTAATTAAATATATTAAGGTCACAATTCTATACAATTTGATGACAGCTTATAAATTAATTGATCACAAATTAATTTTCGGTCACAACTTATTTTTCAGTCACAAATAAATTTTTTTATAGGTCACATATTATTTATCGGTTACGAATCAAAAAATTTAGGGTCACGGACTATTTATCGGTCACAAAATTAAAACTTTTATTGATCACAACTCATTTATTTATTGCAAAAGAAAATTAATTAGCCACAATTATTCATTGCAACTCATTTTTTAAATGTTTGTAACCCATTAATATGTTAAATATGACCTTTTGTGACCAAGTGTGTTAATTGTGATCTATTATGACCAGTCATGTATTGAATGTGACATGTTGTCCAACTACAAATCTGTTATCATGAGTATATTATCACAAATTCTATCTGACAAAAAATTAACCTAAATTAAATAGCAATCATAATACACAAATGTTATCGACATTAATGTAACATCCATCAATTCGTAGTATTAAAAAGGTGAAAATATTCATCCACATGTAGGTAATGACCAATAATCAAATTACATACTAGTCACAAAGACACAATTTGTATGTCATAATTATAAATTTAGTCTCAAATTATACGTTTTTATATCACAAATTATTTATTGGTCACAACTTATCAAATTAATTTGCTACAACTTATTTATAGATCACAAATTATCAAATTAATTTATCATAATTTATTTATTTGGTACATAAACAAAAATTAGAGGTCATAATTACAAATTTAATCACAAAATCGCTTATTTTTTAGGTTACGTTATTTATTGGTCACAAGTTACTCATTTTATTGGTCACAATTACCCTATAATTGATCAATTGGTTACAATCACTTCATCACATCTATTTATTCCTCACAATTTATTTGTTATTTTACTTTTAATTGAAAAATTTCAAGGCCTTCACGTCCATTTTTGGTTTTGACATCACCAGTTCAACAACTCTAAATCCAACCTTCAAAAAATCTTAAACTATGGCTCCAAAAATTATTTGACTGGTTTTGTTTCTTCTACACTTTGGTCTATTCAAAACCTGGATGGAAATAACCAATCAAAGAAACAATTAGGAGGCTAAGTCAAACTCCTAAAACCTACAAATGTAAAATCGTCAGCAATTTGAAAGATCAATCTTTCTTTCAACAGGTTTAAGAATTTTACTTTTCTCTCTAGTTTTCCCCATCTTACTTTTCTTGATATTTCACACAATGATTTCAAGTTGTTCTACCTCATTGATTTACAAATTTAACCAAACTTGAGATCCTGTCATTCGACAACCTCTTCTCACCAAATTTCGACATCCACGATTTTACACGCTCGTTTCCTTTGATTTACCAAGTTTTCAACAGTTCAGAGCATCAACCACCAGACTATCCATAGGCTGACTTTTTCTCTTCCTGCACTATCGTTAACTTGCATAAATACACACATATTCTGGCTGCCGTAGTGATCAGAGTCGGCGACGGCTACAAATCTGGCCTCTCTACCCTCCGACACACTAGAGCTCAATCGATCACATGATTTCTCCTCCACAACGCTGCCAGCAACCACCACGCCATCGCCTGCCTCCTCTTTCAAATCTGATTTATGAGAGTGTGCATGAGTGGAGAGAGAAAATGTATGAGTATGGAGAGGAAATAGAATGATGTGTAATTTTAATTATTGAGTGGTTATTATTGGTATACTTATTAATAAATGTTAAAAAATAATTATAACCTGATTAATGAAAGATTAAACTTAAAATCTGACTAATGAAATGTAAGCTTTAAAAACAAGTCTAGGCGTAAAGCCTCGATTTTTGGACCTAGCTTTGTTTCGGCTAGACTCGACTCTACTTGGGACAAAAAATCCCAAACCATTTTTTGGTCTAGCCCCCGAACTTCGACTCCTAAGTCGGCTCAGTCCTACTCGTTTACATTCCTAACTTGGGCTAGACCCATTAGTCCCACGACCCATTTCAATTCATCTATAAATAAGCAAGTTCACTCCACATTGAAGGTATGTTTTGTTTTAACATCTTAGCCTCAGCCAAATTCTCTCCTCTTTCCTTTTGCACTCATTTTCATCCTTCCGAGAGTTGAATTGATTGTCGAACAATTTTCTCGGCCAATGACCATTGAACTCCAACGAAATGTTTCAATGCGCAAGTGGAACTTAGGTGAATGGAAAGGTGGTCGGAATTTGTTGTCAACAATTTTTAGTAAATTCTCAATGCTTTTATTGTAAATTAGAGCATTGCAAACAATATTAATTTACAAAAATATAATCGGAATCAATTATATCTCGCCCCTACTTTTAGGACTTATTATGTGCTACCACAAATATGTTTTATACAATTTTATTCATTTGAAACGTCATATAGCATCTGTTTGATGCCCATTACTTGAAAATGAAAATGGGGAGAATAATATTTTTTAGAAAAATGAGTGGTTAAAAAAGAAAGAAATGTTTTCGATTTACGTATAATATTATTTTATGGAAGATTATGTGGTTGAAAATAGGAGAGAGAGAAATGGAATATAATGTAATTTAATTTAATGGGGATCAAACATGGGCATAATTGCAACAGAAATTTTATCACCTACTAAAATTATTAAATTAATATGCAGCGCAAGTTTGAATTAGCTTCTTATCCTGATCAGTTGTCGACTTAGAACGCCAGCTATGAACCCACAATGTCCAGCATAACCTATTAACTAAAAGAATGTCATACTGCCGGGAAGATATTTCAAGCTTACATCACAGAGCGCTCTTCATGTCACACAATCAAATTCTCTCTAGTCTTTTGGTGAAATTTAGCATCAAATCATGCCACTGATATTAAAGAAGTCTCACAAGTCATTAAAGTAAAAACTCAAGTTTCGTATTCGCCTACATCCATAAATCGTATGGACAAGCAAAAAAATTTTTACTCTCCTCAATGGTCCCAAAATCCCCCTTTTATGATTTAGGGGGTGTTTGTGTCCCTTTATTTTGTTAATAATGTATTATGAAATAGTGATGCTGAAATGTGTAGTTAAAAACGAAGGAAAAGTTCTTGATTTATGTGTAATATTATTTTAATGAAAAATGTGTGGTTGAAAATGAGTACTGTTGAAAAAATAATTTGATAAAATGATAGACAAACAAAACTTCAATAGAATCCCATGGATAAATCCACAACTATTAAACATGGATAAGGCCAGGAATATTGTCCAGTGTGGACGAAATTTAATCAAGGCCGAACTGAGTTTTTGGCCATAGCTTTAATGATGGTAAAAACATATAATAATATTACGACAACACTAAAAATGACATAATTTATAAGTTACACTTGTTTCTTACGAGTTCTTTCATACTTTTATACGTTGTACAATGACTCATTATCAATCTTAAAAAATATATCTTTCTCTGCATAAATAATTATTTTATCATTTAGATCATCCATCAACATTTTCTACAAGCGATTTTCTTTGAAAGAATCTCTTCATTTGCGCTTCACACTAAAATAAATAACTGACAAACAAACAATCCTAATTTTGGTAAAATACAGTAAAATTAGTACTGTTTAACTAATTGACAGAAATCAATACTAACTCTTACTGCTTTTCCCCCATATCACGTGATCAAACTTGTTTATAGGTAAAAAATTTCAAACTTATATCCCAAGAGAAAAAAGAATCAAAGTCATATATTTAAAAAGATTGAGCCATTTCTCCCTCATCTATCCTCCCATTCCAGTATCCTCTGTGCTTATCATTTTTCAAATGAACTTGGCATTTTACATTTTTCTACATCTTACCATATTAATTAAATATTTGCAGAGGACTTAATGCCATCTTTTCAAAATAGCCTTTGACCAAGTTAAAAAAAAAATATTTAAAAACTTGAAAATCAATGAAAAGACACTTTTACCTAGTGATGGATTTAGGTGGTGGTGAGTTAGGACGGCCGCCCTAGCTGAATTTGTCGGGGATAATTTTTTTTATTGATATTAAATAGAATTTTTAGATTATATATATTTGATAATTCATATTAACGATAAATATCTCTGGAGCTCAGCTAGTTAGCCTTTTCACTATTGAATTGGAGGTCTAGTGTTCGAAACTCTTCAAGAGTAATATTTTTTATATTTTAATAATTTTAACCAAAACAATGCAAGGAAGGTTATTCAAACCTGCTACCTTCCTTAAACATATTGACCACTTTATCATCACGACACCTATTAATTTTTAGCACATAATGTAACAAAATAATATATTTTCAATTTTACTGGTTTAATGTAAGTAGAAACATTTTAACCGGTGCTTTGTCCCTCTTCTTGATTTTCTTTTTCTTTTCTTTTTTTTTTCCTTTTCTTTTTTCCCTCTAATCAATGGATTTGAGAGTTCGGTCAATTAATGGTGGATGAATTTGTAGAAAAATTGACCTTAGTGTCATAAGGAATCTTTCAACAAAACTTATTTAATTAATAAAATATTTCACTTTTCGTTCACAAAAAATCGATTGCGAAAAAGTAGAATTATACAAGTACATAAAATTGATATAAGCAAATAAATAATTTCAATTTTGTTAATATAATAATACTTGTTTAATTAACTTTAATTGTAAACTGAATATTGGAATTTTGTTAATATATATTGCCTATTTAATTGAAAAATAAATTAAGACAATTGCAGATTATAGAGCAATTTTTCATCCAAAATGAAAGTTCGTACCTAACTCTAGTTCTAGTGACGTATCTAGTTCTAATTCGTTTGATTTTTTGAATATTATTTAATTAAATATTAGTTGACAACTCTACTATGACGGACGTTGGCCTTGATAGTAAGCTTTCAATGCTCGCGATCTGTCCTAACTGAACTCGACCTCTGGATTCGCCCCTGCTTTTACCCTCACTTGTGAAGAGAGAAAAGCGTGGTGTTACTGTAGCAACCGACCGATGACCCAAGCACCGACCAAGAAGCCAAAATACTACGACCTAGAACGCCATTTTCTGACCTTGAAGAAGGTAAGCTTTGATTTTTGACTGGAAATCATTTTTCTATGTATATTTGTTGAGAAATCTGAACAAAAATGATTGTAGATTGTATTTTGCACAAGTAGTACATATGTTGAAGCAAAAAAGTGGCGAAGATAGCTGAAAATGGCAATCTCTGCCATTATTTCAGTTGCCTGCATAGTTGTAGGCGATGAACGGAAAAGATGCCCCAGCGTCTGGGCCGTCTTTTTCCGACGATCTTCGCCATTATTTCAGCCTTCTGCATAATCGCAGGCGACGAATGTAGAAGACGGCCCAGCATCTGGGCCAGCTGGAATCCAAGATGGCCCAATCGCTTCTGGGTTGTCTAATTTGGGTTTTCCGATGGCCAAGTCGTATGGAATTTTTTTTTCATAATTACTTTTTAACTACCTATGTTTAATTATTTTAGTTTAATTATTTATTTAATTTTAGGTAATTTTGAAAACAATTCAATATCATATGAACAATTAAATAACTAAAATAAATTAATTAATACAATGAATAAAAAAACTAAGCAAATAATATACATAGACAATTAAAATTAAAATAAACAATTAAATTAAGTATTAATCAAGCCATTAAAATAAATAATAAAATATTAAATAAATAATATACACAAACAATTAAAATAATTGATGAAATGTTTAAATAACAATTAAATAAAGTATTACAAAAATAATTAAATTAAGCAATTAAAATTAGTAATTAAGAAAAATAATTAAATATTAAATATATAATATACATAAATGATTAAAATAATATTTAAATGTTAATATAAACTATTAAATAAAGTATTAGAAAATAATTAAATTAAGCAATTAAAATTAGTAATTAAAATATTAATATAAACAATGAAATTATGTTTTAATAAAATAATAAATTAAATAATTAAAATAAATAATTAAATATTAAACAAATAATATACATAAACAATTAAAATAATTAATGCAATGTTTAAATAAGAAGTTAAATTAAGTATTAATAAAATAATTAAATTAAGCAATTAAATATTAATAAAACAATTAATATATCTTTATGTTCAATTCCTTTATTCCATTTGCTTAATTAAATTATTTCATTTGTTTATTTAAATTATTTATTTTAAATACTTAATAAAATAATTAAATTAAGCAATTAAATATTAATAAAACAATTAATATATCTTTATGTTCAATTCCTTTATTCCATTTGCTTAATTAAATTATTTCATTTGTTTATTTAAATTATTTATTTTAAATACTTAATAAAATAATTAAATTAAGCAATTAAATATTAATAAAACAATTAATATATCTTTATGTTCAATTCCTTTATTCCATTTGCTTAATTAAATTATTTCATTTGTTTATTTAAATTATTTATTTTAAATACTTAATAAAATAATTAGTAAAAAGCGTGCTGCTGGCGTGCTAGAGCTGATGGTCGGTAAGAGCTTGAGATTGCTGTCACAGTATATCGTTTTCCCTACACGGTGGAGGCAAAGAGAAGAATGTTCGTGGATGGGACGTTCCCCAATCTCTTCCGCGAGGTCGACCTAGTTAGACACAAGGCGTTCGATAAATGGTTCAAATCTCTTAAATCCAAGTAAGTATTTTATGATTTTACTAAAGTATATATGAGCATCATTTGTACTTTTTGTAACATTTCACTTTTTCATTTTTTTAGAGATAGCTAGAAGATTGGGGTGAAGACAATTTCGAACACTAAGAAGTGGTTCAAAGATAATGACGACCTCAGCTTAGCTCGTTGATAATGTAAGTGTATTATATTTACAGAAGTTGTTGATTTGTTTATTATGATATATTGGCAATTTTTCTTCTTTTTTTTTGTTGGTGCTTTTGTTTTAGCATATTGACTTGGCCATGAAATTGTTACGCGATCGGGCTCGGAGACACTCGAGATCTTTTGACATTCGTAGTCAAGTTATCCTGAGTTCCAAGTTTACACTTGTCGTTGATATTGAGCATAGCATGCTCCTACTTCAAGGGAATGGATATGCAGTGCCTGAGTACATACTGGAGTGGGTGATTTGGCTGGAGCTGACATGCGGAAAGCCGGGGACAAATTGTACACATATGTACATTTTAGTGATCGCAAACGCACACTGCTTTTCACTGGAGATCATATATGTTGATTCCACTATCTACGTGCACGACTCCGACCATAGCTGTCTGATACAAAATCAATTGCAGCAAATACTGGAGCCAATAGCTATGATCATTCCCATGATGGCTAGACATGTAAATGACAGATTAATTATTGTGCGGAGCATAACAACGACGAGACAATGAATATCATAAGAATATACACGTTTTTAATTCGAAAACTTATTTTTTAACTATATGGCTCGAACTAATATATTATTATTTATTTGTAGGGGCGATTGCGATATATTCGCAATAAAGCATATAAAATTTTTGAGTATTGATCGCAAGATTGATACAATAAACCAATCTTGGATAGATATGTGGAAGTTGAAGTTAGTCTGCGATTGTATGAATACAATTGTGATTAATAAATATTGTATACGTTGATTTTTTTGTAATTACGATGTAATTGTAAATATTATCAAATTTATTTGAACGTTATACATTGATTTTTTGTAATTAGGAGGCAATTTTAAATATTGTCAAATTTATGTAAATGTTATTTGTAGATTTTTTTAATTATAAGATAATTGTAAATATTGTCAAATTTATGTAAATATAATACGTGAATTTTTAATTACGAGATAATTGGAAATATTGTCAAATTTGTATAAATATTATACGTAGAATTTTTTTAAAACAATTAAAATAATTAATGAAATATTAAACAACTGATTAAACATTAAGTAAATAATATAAGTAGTTAATATTAAATGATTAATGAAATATTTAAATAAACATTAAATAATATATTAAATAAACAATTAAAATAAATGTAGTAGTTACTATTATTCAAACTTTTGTCACTATTATTCGTAAACATTATACATTGAATACTTAAAGTAATTATAAGATAATTGTATATATTGTCAAATTTATATAAAAATCATGACATATCATGATTTCGAACTATCAATTTAAATTTAACATGGGACGCCAAATGCTCGAACACAAAAGAACTATCAAATAATGAACTATTTCACTAAATGGCCAACGTCAAATTTAGATATCCATGTGAAAATAGTCAATGTGGAATTGGGGTGTTACATTACACATCTAGGAAGTTGTTATGCAGGGAAATTTGACTTGTACAAAATCGACGAGTGTGCCCTGTCGCGCCACATCTGCAGCACTTATGAGGTTGGGAAAATGCTCTAGTAGATAGTATTCTAGACTTGCATCTACATCCAGGAGTATGTAGTATGACTTCGGGTGGCAACAAATTATTAAAAGAGAGAACGTGGCCAGGAACTTCCCACTCAACTTCATTTGGTAGAGGAAATATCATTTCGTCATATGATACTCTCCAATAATCAGTCATGTAATAATAACTGCATAAGGTGTGTGCTGAAAATCCTCTATGCATAGCCATTACCACTGCATGCGTACATAGAAAACTTTCCAATTGAAACTATCTACATGTGCACGTCAACTCATTCAAGTCCATAATCTATCTGATATTACGTCCACCTTTTACGAAGAAGCAAAACTGGTCCAGTGGTTCATCACATTACTTTCTCGTTGAGTCTAGAGTATTGAAGAGTTTATCTTCTTGAGTCGGGGTTAGCACAGTTGTGCAACTTTGTGATTCCTCACGTCGATCATGAAATTACTGTCGTAACTTGTTACGAATGTGCTCAATCATTGCAAGAATTGTTAATTCTCGATCATTTTTGAATAATGCATTGAGCAACTCCACACTATTCGATGTCATCATATTGTATTATTTTCCTAAAAATGTGATCATGTCCAATGTTCAATTTCATATCTGTTAGATACTCCCATACAGCATGTGATTTACTTTTTAGTTTGACCATGAATTTATCAAACTCTTCAAAACTATAAGTTTCTACAGCTCTCTTAAACAATGCAACGATGTCACTGCCCCAATATTTAGTCTTCAAGTTGTCCTATATATGGTACATACAAAAATCGTAATGTGCTTTAGGATAGACTTCGGCAATACCATTTATTATTGACTACCCCGGTCAGTTACGAATGCAAAGTTCTCGACGTTTTCAATCACTTCCCTCAACTTCATGAAGAACAAACACATCGCTAGGTCATTCTCTCCATTGATTATGCCGAATGCAAGAGGGTAAATTTGGATGATGACATCTTGATATGTTACAATAATCAACTTGTCTTCATATCTAGCCTT
This sequence comes from Olea europaea var. sylvestris, assembly GCF_002742605.1. Classification (NCBI taxonomy): domain Eukaryota; kingdom Viridiplantae; phylum Streptophyta; class Magnoliopsida; order Lamiales; family Oleaceae; genus Olea; species Olea europaea. The sequence goes on from NW_019236481.1 coordinate 131,131, forward strand.
AAGGATTGTACTGTCGACTAGAATTAGGGGTCGCATTACGTTTCAAATTCTCAAATACATTTTCCAAGGCTCGTGAAGAAATACTTGAAGCGATTCTCGCCATCCGTCTCAATAAAAAATGTCGATCCAGGATTAGTTCTCTCCATGTTATAGCGATACTTGACCAATTTAGCATAATTGTCCTCAATCGAACCTATTAAGTCCTCCAATGAGCATTTCTTAGCCTTCCAGGCCTTCTATAATTCATGACGACCCCATACTTTCGACAAATGTCATTAATGATGTCTATAAGTCTATAGATCCTTCGTGGGTCCTGAAATTTGTGCATTATTCATCGACTAATGAGCCATACTCTGGCCTGCTTGTGAGCATTTCGACGAATGCCAACTTCGCGCTTATGTTCCCGTGCATACTTATGAACTACAAAGAATTCATTTGTGTCCATTTTCGTCGCTTGCAAATGCCAACAGCAACTGTCATCAATGCATATAACTATGTACGTCGACTTGTTTGATTTTTTTACTTTAAACTCAAAGTTGTGCTTCAAAGCAATCTAGTGCACAACTTCCTACAAATCTTTCTTTGTTTCAAATAGTTACTCAACATACAAATCTTCATCATCGGGAACTACACGCGAACAATTAGAAGACAGTGTACTAGTTCTAGCCCGTGAGCTCTCACCGACTCATGTCTCTGATGGGATAACACCATCAAATCCTTATTTGTAAATTCATTTTCATTCTCATTTGTTTTGAACTATTGAGGGAATTTTATGAGTAACAGTGAGATCATGGTGAGGTACAATAGTTTGGAAAATACTCACATCATCCTCACGAATTATTTCCACCGTGTCCCAAAAATTATTCACATTACGATCCCCTCTATCGGAATCTTCGTGTTCATTCTCGAGGACATTCTTTTTAACTAAAGTTACGCAAATAGGAGTCGTGTGATTTTGGTTCAATTCAATTAAAACTTCATCTCAACTTTGGAAGTATCCATTATAGGTGAAATTGAAATGGACGTATGCTCATTGAATAGAAATCCCAATTCCATGTTATACTGAGAGGATCGACGTTGAGCTTGTTCTGTAATTCGTGGTACATTTCTTCATATGATGTACTCAATTTACAATTGCAGTAGCATTACATCTTTCACTCATCTATTTCCATACCCATCGATCATTTTCGTTCATTTCAAATTCACTAAAGTAACAAACCAAGATTGCAGTTGATTCCATATCTGCATTGGAAAACATAATTTGTTAAAAATATATAATTAGGAGATAAAAAAGGACTTCAAAAATTGTCCGGACCGATAGTTGGCCTAGTCGACTAGCCAGACGTATCCAGCCGGGACGAATCCAGATGTGTGGATCCACCTGTTTGGATCCAGCCGTGTGGATCCAGATGGCCCAAACGTTTGGGCTATCTAGATCCAGCCCGTCGTTTGGCAATGCTGGCGCGCCGACTATCGGAACTTTTTCAGATAATTTTTTTTCCAATTTTGCGTAAAAAATTGTCTAATATTATAAAAATTTATCTATTAATGTAAAAAAAAAAAATTTAATGGTTAAAACAATTTACCAATTCAACGAAAATGAAATTAATAATACGTAAATATACTTACCGATTTGAATTGCTGGCTAGAAATAATTTTTTTGCTAAGCATTTGATAAATTTATGAGATTTCAAGGTTGAAGAAGATGAAAAATTAAACGATTTTTGTTTGTATTGAGTAAACAGATGAAAAAAGTGATTTGATTTTGAAATTTTAAGTGGAAAGTGTTTAGAATTCTTTATAACTTAAAAGGGTATAATAGTCTTTTAAACAATATCCTTTTTTTTTTTTTTTTTTGTAATTGTGTAACAACTTAAGGGTAATTTTGTCTTTTATACATTAAGAGGCCATTGTGGTGAATTGCAAAAAAAATTTGGTCAAAGTGAAAAATGGCATGTATGACTTGGCCAATATAAAAAATACTCCATATTTGCATAGCCCATTTTCTTAAAAGCACACAAATATAGATAAAATAACAATTTTCTTCTCTTCTATGGATAAGGCTCGAGAAAGAAACACAATAGACACAAATTAAGACTATATCGTTAGAATAGTAAGTGAAAACATGGGTGTGCAAAATGAGAGATGCCAATCTTCTGCTTTAGGGCCACTACTATTCGCTTTAAAAATTCATTAAATATTCCAATGCAATTGACCAATGATCGTAGATCGAGTGTCGGAGGGGTAAAATCATCTAAATTATTTTTTGTGTAGTCTGAAACATAAAATTAATGATACCACTACGTTCAGAAAATTAAAATGAGAAACCTATTGATTGAGTGTCCTGGGGTAAAATCATCTAAAAAAATTTCTATGTAATCTGAGACATAAAATTAATGATACCACTTCGTTCAGAAAATTAAAACGAGAAACCTATATGAAGAAAGCTTCTCCAGAGTCACCGTCATGCACCATGGCCGTCGTCACCACTCGTCACTCAGGGAAGAGCATCTCTACCTGCTAAAGTTGGGTTTGGCCTTAGTTTGCCCGGCCGATGACTAGTTTGGCCAAAATAACGCCTTCCAAGTTCCGCTCCTTTGAAAAATTGACAAGATTTGGATGTTGTTTAGTCGATTTCAGGCCCGAAAAAGCTTGCACAAAGCTCTGATACTGGATGTTGTGCAGAATAGACGATCACTAAGATATTCTCCGGGCTCAATTTCTTCAAAGAACGACATCAATATGAAAACAATCCAAACTTCCTTCAACCACTCCTCCACTTACGGTCGTTAAAAGTTCACCCACTTAGAAAACCACAATAGAAGGTAAAATTACAAAGAGAGAATAGCCTCAAAGGCAGTAGAGTGAACGAACAGTGATAGACAGAGAACACAAAGAGAAGCCACCCATTTTAACACTAAGACGAGAGTCAGAGAAATGATTCATATAACCAAGTAAGAGGGATGCCCAAGGTAAGTGGATTAGGGTACAATAATGGGTTAATGCCTAATAAGCAGTTAAGTGGATTCCTAAATATTAGCCATCAAGGCAAGTGGAAATGGGCCATGAGTAGCACTAATTAAATTAGGCTGATTCAAATGGCCCAAACAGTTTTGGATTTGGGGTTATTTTATTATGGTGTCGATTTACCGTTCAGTCATTTGGTCGATGCCGATTGAGAAAATATACCGACTTACATCATAATTCGGGAGATTTTTTGACGACAAATTGCCCAAAAAATCTCCACCTTGGTGTCAAAAGACATGCAAAGAAAACATTATCACTTGTTTGTAATACTTCCAATAAAAGAACCGATAAAATTGGAAACTAGTTACATCCACCAATATTTTGAAGATCCTTGCAACTTCGAAACTTCACCAGCGACAGAATCTTAGTGCCCATGTCCTAAGGATTACACTGCATATATATCTTTTCAAGTCTTACCACTTGAAACAAAATATCTCTAATAAAGTGTAGCCTAACATCAATGCACTTGGTGCATTCGTGAAAGACATGATTTTTCATAGATGTATAGAAGGTTGAATATCTGAATATACTATCTCATGGTCATTCAAAACACAAAGTGCATGAAGCAAACCTCTAAGTCACAAAGCTTCTTCAGTGGTAACAATATATTCTGATTCGATCATGAATTTTGTAATTATGTGTTTTAATTGTGACTTCAAACTCACCTAGGAGTTGGACAAAGTAAACACGTAGGAACCAGTGGATTTTCTATTATCTCTATCATCCGCATAGTCCGCATCTATAAAGCCTTTCAATTTCACATCTTCTTCATTAGCACCAAACTTTATACCTACGTCACTAGTTCCTCTTAAATACCTTAACATCCATTTAAAAGCTTCCAATGCTTGAGATCCAAAATAGACATGTACCTACTAAGGGTACTAATAGCAAAGGCTAAATCTGATCTAGTACAAACTACCAAGTACATAATAGATCTAATCACATTAGAGTATGAAATCCTACTCATCTATTCTATTTCCTTTTCATTACATGGAACCTGATCTTTAGATAATACAAAGTGATTAGTTAAAGGTAATGTAACAAGTTTGCAACCATGCATGCCAAATCTTTTCAATACCTTTGAAACATAAGAGGATTGATGTAGAAACAAAATAGAATTTGACTTATCTCTTTCAATTTCCATACCTAGGATTCTCTTGGCCTCACCTAGATCTTTCATGTCAAATTTACTATCATTAAACTTTGTTTTTATCTTACTTATCCATTTCGGTGATGAACCAATTAAGAACATATTATCCATATACAACAATATAAACATATAATCATTGTTAGCATCATCATATTGGAAATATAGGCAATGATCAGATTTACTTCTCTGAAACCTTATAGTGGGTACAAAAGAGTCAAATATTTTATACTGCTACCTAGGTGATTGTTTTAAGCCATATAAGGATCTTTTCAAAAAACACACATGATCATGTTTTAATTTATTTTTAAAATCTTTTGGTTGATTCATAAAGATTTGCTCATCAAGTTCAACATATAAAAAAGTAGGCTTTAAATTGTGCAACTAATGTAAGCATGACCCTAATAATAATATATTTAACAACTGGTGAAAAAATCTAGTTATAATCAATACCCTCCTTCTGTGTATATCCATTGGCCACTAACTTAGCTTTAAATATTAAGGTTTTAGATTTACTAGCACCATCCTTAACCTTAAAAACAAACTTACAATCAACTGTAGATTTATTCTAGGTCTAGGTACTAGTTGCCAAGTTTGATTCTAGTTTAAGAAATCATCCCCTCTTTCATTGTCTTAAACCACTCTTCTGATTGATCACTCGTCAAAGGTTTTTTCATAGCTAGTATGGGCAAAAGCTAACTTAAATTCATATTCAAATCTTCTAGGCTCTCTTTTTTGTCTCATTTCTCTATCCCTAGCTAAGTTATAGTTTGTTAAGGGATTTTCTACTTCAGGATGCTCTTTTATCATTACCTCCTCTCTATTTTCCACTTCAAGTTGTTGAACTTGAGTCTTCACCTCACTAAGAGTGGTAGGAATAAATGTTCTAAGTTTTCCTAACTCCACCTTCAACTGATCTCCATCTTTACCCTTTTCTTCACATTTCTCTTCTTTACTTATAGGTTCAGATTTAGTCTTAAGGTAAGGCATCTCAACCTCGTTAAACGTGACATCTCTACTCACAATGATCTTAATCCCCCTTTGGCTCCTGCCCCCACCCTTAATACCCTTTGCATAACCTAAGAAATCACATTTCTTAGCTCTAGGTTCAAGCTTTCTTTCATTCTGATGAGAAAACAGCACAGCTAAAAGTTCTAAGCAAAGAATAATCACTTAGTTTATCAGACCATTTTTCATGAGAATATCACCATTCAATGCAACAGATGAAGTCAAATTAATCAAATAACAAGCAGTCATAACAACTTAACCCCGAAATGACTTTTGAACACCAAAACTTAACATCATATAACGCACCTTATTAAGTATAGTTCTATTCATTCTTTCAGCTACCCCGTTTTGCTGGGGAGTGTAAGGAAAAATTTTATGCCTTGTTATTCCATTTTCTTTACACATATTGTCAAATTCAGTGTTACAAAACTCTAGACCATTATCAGTTCTCAAATACTTAATCATTTTGCCAATTTGGTCTCTACTTATCTTTTCCAATTACGAAACTATGAAAGTATCAAACTTATCTTTTAAAAGATAAACCTACACTTTTCTCATGTAATCATCAATGATAGATAAGAAATACATATTTCCACTCGAGGTAGAATTACTAGCATGACCCAAGTTTGAATGCATATATTCAAGCATGCTTTTAGTTTTATGAACACTTATGGAGAAGGAAGATTTATGATGTTTACTAAGCATACAGTAATCACATAAAGACAAATCAAACACATAATCATTACCAAAAACACCCTTTCATTAAGGAGTTGAAGACCCTTAATACCTACTTGTGGTAGTCTAATTGTGTCATTTATATGTGTGATCAACCTTGACAGAAGAGCTAAAGGGATCTACACCTCTTATCACTTTTACAAGTAGTGATTTAAATATCATTTCTCTTGTTTACCTTAAAGGAAACAAGAGCACTCTTAATCAATTTTACAACTCTATTTTCAATCTTACCAGTTAAGTAAGCCTTTTCAAGTTTTCCTACTGAAATTAAGTTCCTAAACAGTTCAGGAATGTATCTAACATCTTTAAAGTATACATGAAACCAGTGTTGAACTTTAAGGTAATGTCACCAATCCCATCAACAGTATAAATAGGATTCTCACACAAAACAACATGCCCATCATTTGATTTATGAAAGTTTTCAAACCAATTCTTTTCGTGACGTTACATGAAAAGATACACTAGAATCAATTATCCACTCATGCAAACAAGAATTGACAGTTAAATTCAATTCAGCAGGATAAGCAACAAAACTTGTAATCATATACACTTCACCATTATCAACATTGGAAATGGAAGACAATGCATTTACTTCATCTTTCTTTACTCTTTAGAATACACTTCTCTTTATATCAATCTTTTATAAAATAAATCTTGCTTCCACAGCCATAACATTTTTTTAACCTTAGTTCTAAATTTTGATCTAGACCTACCCTTGCCATTCTTTTTACCATTAGTACTTGACTCGCCATCACCATGGAACCCTTTATGAATGTTTAAATTGAGTTCTATCCCGCACCATGTAAATCTCATCGCCTTTTTATCATATTTTTCAGCTTTAATCTCCATCACCTTACTTCGAAGAGAGTCGATGACAATTTTAGGCGTCAAAGTGTTCCTACTATACCGGATCGCATTTTTAACTTCCTTATAAGTGTCCGGTGTGGAATTAAGCAAAATTATAGTTTTATAGGTTTCCGTCATTGTCTCTTCACAGTGAACGATATCTTGAACAAATTTGTTAAACATGTTTAAATTGTCATCAAGACTCTTTGAAGGATTCATTTTAAAATTGAAAAAACACTCAATTAATTAAAGCTTGTTCGGAGTAGATTTGAACAAATACAAGTCCTCTAATTTTTTCTAAAGTTCTTTGTGGTTTTCAGTTTGCTCACTTTTCTCAAAATAGCGTTAGACAAATGTAAAATAATTGAAGTGCAAGCAAGCTCATCGACTTCTTCTTTTTGTTCTTTTGAAAAATCAGCCGAAAATTGTCTTTGATGGCTTTTAAAACTTTTTGTTGAATCAAAATACCTCTCATCTATTGTTTTCATATAGAAAAATCACATTCTCCATTAAAAATTCCCAAATCAAAATTGTGAGTTTTTCATTTTTATAAATCAATATAGAAATGCATAGAATCATAGTTAGGTTATATACCATTCTAGATTCCTAAGGTTTCGTGAGATTCGCAATCTAAGATCAAGGGAATGTTCCAAAGGCTAATGTCTAGGTATTCTAATGAAATTAACTAGGCAACAGCAAAATATGTTAATAAAAAACAATTTCAACCAAACCAATCCCAAATGGAGTATTCCACAAAGGTATTAAATGGATTTTATCAAAATAAAATACTTCAATCACGTAAGAGCAAGTAATTCCTAATTTCTAGCATATGCAATGGTTACCCCCACACGGTAACTTCAAATCCTATTGTCACCTTGCATGATGATGTGCTAGTGTTGAAATTTAACCCGGATAAGTTAATTTACCAAATCGGACCACGTCTGAAGGTCCGTAAAATTGAGAGATGAAAATTTGTAGATTTAGGGCCACCATTATTTGCCTTAGAGATTTAGCAAATATTCCAATGCAATTGATCAATGATCGCAGATCGAGAGTCTATGGCAAAATTGTATAAAATTTTATATAATCTAAAGCACAAAATTAACGATATTAATAAGTTCAAAAAATTAAAACAAGCAATTTGTCTGAAGAAACTTTTCTCCACAGTCTTTGCCACTGTTGCCAGTCATCGCAGCATTCAGGTTATGCCCCTTTGAAAAATCGGCGAGATTTGGATGCTTTAGTCGAATTCAGCTTTAGTCGAATTCAGGCCAAGAAAGCCCACACAAAGCTTTGTTATCGGATGTTGTGCGGAGTAGAAGATCACTAAGGTTTTTTCTGAGATCATCCAAAGATCAAAACCAATATGAAAACAACCTAAACTTTCTTCAACCGCTCCTCCACTTACGATTGCTAAAAGTTCACCTACTTAGAAAACCACAAAGGAAGGCAAAATCACAAAAAGAGAACATTCTCAAAGGCAGTAGAGTGACCGAATAGCAATAGGCAGAGAACACAAAGAGAAGTCGTCCGTTTTCACACCAAGAAGAGAGACAGAGGAAGGTTTCATATAACCAAGTAAGTAGGACATCCAAGGTAAGCGAATTAGGGTATAGTAATGGGTCAAGACCCAATAAGCTGTTAAGTGGGCTACTAAGTGGATTCCCAAATGTTAGCCATCCAAGTAAGTGGAAACAGGTCATGAGCAACACTAATTAAATTAAGTTGCTTCAAATGGCCCAAACAGTTTTGGAGTCGAGTTATTTCATTATGGTGTCGATTTATTGTTTAGTTATTTATTCGATGCCGACTGAGAAAATATACTGAGTTGCATCATAGTTCGAGAGGTCGTTTGACAATAAATTGCCCAACACTTTTGACTCTGCAAAAGTACAGGAAAACAGAGGTGAATGATTTTTTTTGTTAGTGTTTATATGTACACAAAACGGAGGTGAATGATTTTTTTGTTAGTGTTTATATGTACACTTTTTTAGGAAAATTGATCTCGTACAGCAAAAAAATTCTTAAAATGCATTTTTTTTTCATGATATCCCTTTATGCAAAAGAATATTTAAAAACCTTTATTTTAATCTTGAAAATGTATTTTTTTATGACACATATAACAACTTAAAAATAGAGGATTTTACATCAAATGTTCATGTTGCAGAAGAAGTACAATAAAACAGCTAGAAAAAGAAGTTTTTCTCTCTGTGTGAGTGATTGCACGTTTTTATTTGTACATTTCGGGTTGCTTCTGCGAAGGTTAGTAATCAGAAATGTAGATAAATTGAACGCCATTTAAAAATTGGTTATGAAATATACGTTTGGATACTTTTATGCCAAAGCAGAGAGGAGAAGAGTGTGTGTATATAGACTATAGAGAGAATGGGCTCTCACTTAGATGGAGGTAAGAATAGAGAGTGAGAGTACTACATATAAAACGAATTTTTAGAGTCAGCAATTATTATTTTAATACACTGTATGAAATAGTATTGGGTGATATATTCTAGAAAACTTTTATGTTTTTTTCCATCTTTGATCATACTGTATTATGTTATTTATTTTATCAAAATAATAAATCCACATGCATGATGTTGATGGCCCTCTTTTGAATTAAAAGAGATGTTATTGCTTCTCACATATCTCCATGAGAAACCTAAATCGTTTTATGACTTTTATCCATCAGATGACTATGAGCAAGTGATCAAGTTATTTTGATTACAACAGCGGTACGAGTCAGTCCGTTGAGTTCTTTAGTTTTTGTTCCCTCTATAAGCATTTTGGATACTCATTTCACCTTACATTTGATTAGTTTGTATCGGCGATAATGTTAAGAGTTCCATTATCATAGATATGTCAATGTAATTGAAATTTAGTTGGACTAATACTCTCATTGAATGAGAAATTATTTAGTAGACAAACACTAATTATATTTGATTAATGTCTTGCACGGTGATCGAGCTCTAATACTAATCCAAAAGGTAATTAATTAGGAATAGACATGAGTACATAAATATATTTTTAAGTTTCAGATGGCATGTGATTAATGATAATATTAACTCTACTTTATGTTTCGTTAATTCGGTTTGGTGATTGAGTTGAGAGGTACTAATCATTATTATACTTTGTTACATTAATAAGGTTATTGAAATACGAATTTAGTTACACTATGAGCACTAATTATATTTGACACTTGGTCAGTTTCATACGGCGATCAAATTAAAAAATAATTCAAAGTACGAAAACTAACACTAATTCAAAAGGGTAATTTTGGAATGAGCATAGAGAATGAATAGATGTATCTTTAGGCGCTTTGATTCATCTACCACTTTCATGTTATCTGATTGGTTAATTTAGATGGCAACTATTTGATGCATCAACATATTGATACACATGTTAATCAAAACGTTGACATTTACTATCTATATAAGGTGCATACCAAATCCTAGAAATATCACAAAGATGAAAACAAGGTTAAAAACCACGTAGAATAAAGGAAATAATGCTTTTCCAATAAAAGAGCGTGGAATAAAGGAAACAATATTTTTCAAAAAAATCCAATCGAATTTGGGTCTTTTGATCACATATTCAACAATTTCTATCTTGACACAAATTCTGACACAACAAATAAATCTCCAAAATTTCTCCACTTGAAAAAATAAATTCGATTACAACGAAAAAATGGAACTCTTCAACAAGAACAAAACTTTCTCCAACACAAAAATATTTCTCCTCTTCCTCGGTATCCAAACACTGGGTTTCCTAAAATTCACAAAGAACTAGAAATTAACAAATGGTGTCGAAGCACACACTGTAACAGAATCAATTCCAAATTCTTTCGTACAAGGCACTGGCTAGTCTCAACACCTTCAAAAATGCTAAAAGCATGTGCAACAGAATCAGCATCTGCATACCTATCTACAATGGGTCTATTTCTAGCAGCTGAATACGATGGAACCACAGGTAATGGTCGCAAAGTGAAATTACCCATATCCTCCAAACTCGACTAAGTAATATTCTTTAATATAGACCCTAAACCAAATCCCAAAGGTACAGTACCAAACTAAATCTCCACTAAGTAGTTCTCGGCTATGTTGATCTCATCTAAAATATTTGATTGCATCCCATAACTTGTAGTCAAACTACCTTTGTTATGCAGTTTGTTGCAATTCTTCTTAATGTATCCCTGCCTTTTGCAATAATAACAAACCTGATTACTGAAATTTGACCTCAATTTACCCCTCCTCTGATCACCATGAAAAATAAGGGCTTTATAATACCCTATATAAAATATATTATGAGGCATAAATGCAAGTTTTTAAGATTCTAGGGTAACTTAGCAACTTTAACATTTTATAAGGACTTTGTACTAATAATTCTAATGATAGAAAATATGAATTTTAATGAAATTACAATTTGATATTTGGATATCTATTGAATTATTATCGAATTATTTGATATAAAGATGTTTAACTAAGTTTAGAATTTTAAGGTATTTATACCTAGAAAATAAGAGTTTTAATGAAATTATAATTTAATAATTGGATATCTGTTGAGTTATTATCTGGATATTTGATATAAAGGTGTTTAGGTATGTTTAGAATTTTAACATATTTATACCTTGAAAATAGGAGTTTTTACGAAATTACAATTTAATATTTGGATATCTATTGAATTATTACCATATTATTTGATATGAAGGTTTTTAGATAAATTTAGAATTTTAACATATTTATACTAGAATCTTATCCTCATGTAGTTAGAAATTTATGTGATAAGTTTTTTTTGTTTTTTTTAGGAGTCCAATTTAAATTCTATTAAGAATTCTATTAAAATTCTAGGTAGGTCATTATCAAAATCACACCTATAAATACCCTCTTGTTCTGCAATTCAATTAACACAAATTCAGAGGGAAAAAGAACAGAGAAAGAAGGGAGAGAGAAAGAGGAAAAAAAGGTGATAAAAAAAAGGAGAAGGGAGATGAAAGGAAAAGAATAGAAAAATAAAAGAAAATAAAAGGTTTTCTAGCGTGTTCTAGATCCGTTCGCAAGAATTTTCACTCCTAAGTTGCTCATGTACACAAGGAATTTAACAGATTAGGCATGGATTTCTCCAAGGACGGACCCACATGGGGTCATGTGGGGTTAGGGATATCAATCGGGCTCGTCGGCTCGAGCCACCCGTCACTCGGCCCGCAAAAAGCCCGAGCGGGCTCGGCTTGAGGCTCGGGCCGAGCCCCATTTTTGGGACATGGGCTTTGCCCGAGCCGGCCCGCGAGCCCTTGTTTAAAAAAATATAAAAAATAAAAAATAAAAAATTGTTATGACTGTAATTAAAATGCTGCCAGCTGCTGCCTTAAAAAGGCATCAACTTATTTAAAAAAAAAAAAAGAGAGAGGGAGAAACTCGGGCCGGCTCGGCTCGAATCGGCTCGGAAAGGCCCGAGCCGAAAGCTCGGGTCGAGCCTAAAATTTTTGGGCGAGTTTTTGCTTGGCCCGGCTCGGACCTCGAAAAAAGCTCAACAATTTTAACCGAGCCGAGCTTGAGCCTCAAGTTTCGGCTCGCAAGCTGACTCAGTTCGACTCGTTGACAACCTTATGTGGGGTTAGTTGACCTCACAAAAATTTTCAGATTTTTTTTATTTTTAACCAAATGTCTCAAACCCAATTAAACATAACATTGATCCATTGCCTGTCTGTTTATCCATCTATGGGATGCCATTTGCCAAGCCCATTTGTTGATTTGCACACAAGCCCAGTAGTAATTAATAATATGTTGTTTTAGAAAAAAATGTAATTCAATTTTTGACCCCACAATGTCGAATGTCTGGCTCCGTCCCTGAATTTCTCTAAATGCAAAGTGGTTTTGTGTTACCACTTTTTAATGTTTTAAGTTAAGCATTTTATATGATCTAAATTAAAGAATGATCTTGTGGGTAATACCACAGGGTATCATAATGTTGATTTATGTAGAAACCATCCATAGGGCTAAATACCCTAAGGAGAGATGGAGAATGGGTATGACCTAAGTGAGAATTATACGGGCAGGTTCTATCCCACTACAAAATTATGTTAAGTGCGTACTTTACTTGCTTTTTATATTAAATTGTGAAAATACTATCATGAAATCTGTATTGAGCGTATTCATTCCATATTCTAGATTATTTTTATCGATGCTTGATGGGTAGGAGTTGGAGGTTGAGACTGATGACAAAGTACGCGTAGCAAGATGAAGAATTTAAGATTTTTTTTTCAATATTTTGTATTGAATTAGAAAACTATTTTTCAATTCGATTTTTTTTTATTTAATGTTCAAAATCGATGTTGAATTTTTAAAAATAAGTGCTGGATTTATACTACAGTAGTTGATTAGATTAGTTAACATTTTTATGAGAAAATAAAATAATTTATTTTATTTCACGAAGTTCTTCAATTTATTTAATTATTTATTTTTTGTATTACAAAGTGTAAATCAACTTTTATAATTGCTAAATGAAATATTTAAGTAACTTTCGGGACATTAGATTCTCTATCTCTTGCCTTAGATCCAACCAGATGCTTTATATTCTTTTTTGAAAATAAGGCCTCAAACGCATCTTCAATAGTAAGAATATCACGACTATACTCTCTAAACAAAATAAACGAAGTGAGCAACAATAAAAGGATTAAGGCCAAATCTTATTCATCATACTATACCTCTAAAGTCTCCAAATCAACAACGATCTATTTGAATATGACTAGATGATCTTTTGAATATCTGCATTCTACCATACAATGAGAATACAACCTCTGCTTCTAATGCAATTTGCTTGTTAGGTTTTTTAGTCATGCCCACTTGCATCAACTTTAACCATGATGCAGCTGTCTTTTTCTCGTTCAAAACATTATGGAAAAAATTATTAGAGAGATGAAGATGGATTTGTGAAAGTGCCTTCGGATCCTTCCATTGTCAAAGTTGCAAGCATTTTGTCAAATCCCAACAACTCATCATCCAAACCATCAGCATGTGTACTGCTCACATCTTCACTTGTCACAATGAGAATCTTATATTACGATCCAATAGCGAATTTCATACTTCATAGCTGCTATAAAAAATNGCTCACATCTTCACTTGTCACAATGAGAATCTTATATTACGATCCAATAGCGAATTTCATACTTCATAGCTGCTATAAAAAATGAAAACTTTGAACTAATTACAACAAATATCTTTGATACCACTTGTTGGGAAATAAAAGGGATCGAGATAAGATATGAGACATGATATGAAGTATATGATCACAAACAAACAACAAGATAAAATGCAAAGAATTAATTGTCAGAGGAGCGAAATTTTTATTCAATTGACGAATATGGAAAAAAATAAATACAATAATTGTGCCTACATGATTATTTTATATTTCAGTAATACAAAACTTGTGAAAAGAGTCTAGTATTTATAAGGATACATGTAAACCCGAAAAATACTACAAAGATGGAAACAAGATAAAAAATCATGCAGAATAAAGAAAAAATATTTTTCAAATAAAATCACACATAGTAAAGGAAATAATATTTTCCCAATAAAAGCGCATGGAATAAAGAAAATAATATTTTTCTAAAAATTTCAAATTGAATTTGGGTCAAAAACCCACCACTAGGCTTAGTGCAATAGCAAAAACTGCACCCAGAAAAGCCAAGACAGCCCAAGTGCTGCTAAAGTGGTTGTGCATCCATTCAGCAATCCATACTTGTCTTTTATTCTTGCAGTGTTTTTCAATCTGCTACTTAGCATCTGCATAAGCGCAAGGATCGGGCTTCGACGTAATGAGCAAGTCAGAAGGGCCATGTGGACTAATTTCATAAGCCGCTAAGTTTAATAGCAAAGGCTTGAATCACCTTCTTCTGGTTCAGTTTCCCTATTATTTGAAACTGTTACTTTCTGTATTTGTTAAGATGCAGATGAACTGATGACGAAGCAACCATCAAGAAACATCATTCTGATGAACAATTCACCATCATGGATTTCGGTCAAGACTTCTTCGTAGCATTCGCAGGCACTGTCAGCTACCATCGCCACCTCTTCATATAACCGTTTGATCAATACTTGATCCCTACGGGCACAAACAAATTGCTGAGCAATGTTTCGAACTCAGGATTTCCATGATGATAAGGGCCTATGGAAACAACGAGAGGATTATGACATTTCTTGTTGGATTCAATCTCACACAATATTGATGGAATATACACATGTTTGGATTTCGTATATGTTTGGTAAAGCCTTTCGTAATTATAAGATGTAGGTCTTACAGACTGTCGATCAACAACTTGAAATTCCCAGTTGTTATGTGGTTGTTGATAACTTCAATAGTGTGCCTTAGCTTATGGAAGGCATATGGAATTAAACAAACATTAACTTTGTTATCGGAGTTCAGTATCACATTGGATCTAGAAAGAATTGCCATCTTGCCATGGAAGGTGGAAGTGCAAGTCATTTTAAAATTATGATATATTAGTTTTATTTTTTTCATAATCGTCATTCATATAATATCTTGCAATACATAAGAATCGAATCGAGAAAGTTGGATCAACTGGAACATCATTCTATTATTACACCAGCATACGATTAAGAACGCACAACAATGGAAACAAACAGTAGAATACCAAACTTTTGCAACTGAGGAGCTTATTCGAGAACATTGATTTAGGAAGTCTTGTCTTCTCAGGTTTGGCGCGGATAAACAGCAAAATATGTCTGTACCATAGTAAGGGCAAGGGCGAAAATTGCACCTAGAAAAGCCAAGAGAGTCCAAGGACTGGTAAAATATTTGTGAATCCATTCAGCCATCCAGATGTGTCCTTTTTGCTTGCAATGTTCATCAATCTGCGACTTAGCATCTGCATACGCAAAAATATCAGGTGCCAAATCAGTAGACAACTCATTAAAGAATTCTGCCAATTGTTCGTCACTGCCTAAGTGGTTGATAAGAATTCTTCTCTTCTTGAGCTCTTTAACATCATCAGCATGATCAATGAGTGAATTCATTAGACAAATGTATGACGTAATGTACAAATCAGGAGGGCCATGGGGACACATTTCATAAGCCACCAAGTTCAATAGGATATTTTTTGATACATCATCAACCCTGACTGGAGGAAGTGAAAGAATACCATAAATAAGGCGAGATTTGAACTCTACAACAGTAAGATTTCGAGTTTGACTTGGTATGAAAAAAATTCCTGCTGATTTGAGCTCGGTTACTGAAAGATACAATTCCCGGCGCATTGCATCCTGATTTGTTCCTTTAGGCTGAAGAGGGAAGATGAGCTTTTCCCGCAAAAAATGTAGAAGATGAGGGCTTTCGTCCAAATTTGGTTTCTCTTTTGCATTACTTTCAGAGCAGCATCCCGTCATTTGTTTAAGAAAATTCTTGACAGCATCAGTGCATGAATTTGTTTGAGGTGGCTCTATGGAGAACAGCTCAAGGAAATTCTCAATATAATTTCCTTTAAATTTTTTCATGAATTTCATCAAAACATTTAGTACTACTAAAGGAATTTGATTCTCTAGCAAGAACAAGTCCCCCACCACATGGTATAAATTCTTATACAGTTGTTCATATACGTCTTTTAGTTCCTTATCCATCCAATTGGAAGAATTTTCCATCCGTAAGATGAACATAAAATGAAGCACAAAGCAAGCATCAAGAAACATCATTCTGTTGAACAATTCATCGTCATAGCGAGCAGTCGGGTCTTCCTCATAACATTCGCGGGCACTTTTACCCACCTTTGCCACCTCTTCATATAACTGCTCGATGGAAACTTGATCACAACAGACATGACAGAATTTCTGCGCAAATGGAATTTTCATCTTCTCGAATGCTTGGAACTTTGGATTTGCATGATGATAAGGGCCGATTGAAACTAAGAGAGGTTCACAACAATTTTTGTATGATTTATGCTTACGCAGCAGTAATGGAACCCTTTCTATTGGGGTTTTCTTTGTTTTTTCGTGAACATATTTATCTATAGAAATCAACCACTCATCCTTGGTGTTGTCGCTTGTGATTTTAACAACTTGGTTATCTTCTTCGGCTTCAACTGTAGTCATCCCTTGGACTTGAGCATGAATTTGAGTCAGCAAATATTATTAGCAGCTTGTTTGATAAAATTTAATCAACTAATCAAAATTTAATTTTAATCACATTTGTTGGGATTCACAATGTTTATCAACTTTTCGATCACTCATTTCTTCAAATTTTTATTGAAGTATATTTATGTTTTTATCAAAAACTTTGTCAAACAACCGAATTTAGGTCAACTGTTATGTGATTTGAGAAAAAAATTTGAATAGATATTTACTACTAGAACTAGGACATGTATAGCAAATTTGGAAGCTTTCTAGGCTAGGCACCTAACAATGGTTATTCCGACAACTACGTTTATTCCAACAACAAGGGAGTGATGCATGTTGAGATTTTCATGACAAATGAACTCGCAAAGCCTTTACCAACTGTTTTCAGACCGTTATGTATGTTATTTTTCACATTAAACAACTTTATGCAAATACATTAGATTTTGGCGGAGAATTGGTGCATATATGTGATTACAGTAATCAAATTAGATTGAGAACTTGACGAGAATTTTGAAATTTTTTACTTCTATATCCAATTCTCACTCAAAAAATAACCTATGATTATTGAATGCAACAAAACATTAGATAATATACAATAATGATTAGTTGTGAAATATGTCTATATTAACAATTAGACATAATTAGAAACAATATATAAGTTAGAGAAAAATGTAACAAGAAGAACAATATTTACGAAAAATCCCTCGGGTGGAGTGGGGTTACCTTTTGATTCCATCGAGGATAAGTAGCAGATTTATATTTTCAAGAGAACTGAAAAATATAGTGTTTGAGTAATAAGTAAATTTTATTATTGTTATTTTTTTTTTGTTTGTAATAACATATGAAACATTTTCTTGTATTTATACTTGTCATAAGAGGGGAATATCTTAGACGAACTTAATTCTTTAGAATCACTTTAGAAAACTTCCTACTTAATTTTCAGCAAATTTTAAGCATAGAATAATGGTACAGTGTAAAGATGATGCTTATCTTAGAGCAAGATTACAAGCATTGAAAATACTTATAGAGCTTGTTTGGGAAATTATTTTTCAAAAGCATTTTCTATCACATATTTTATGGGACTCATAATTTTAATTTCCTTATAAAAAATATTTTTACTTGAAAAACTCTCTCCCAGAAAAGTTCTTAATTTGACTGCAAACAAAACATAGACTACAAATAGTAAGACATATATGAGCTTAAGATGTGTAACTTAGTAACTTACTAAATATATTTCACAAAAAAATTACAACATATGGAAAGTTGTCAAACAAAGGTTAGCACTTTGAGTTTGAATAAGCAAAATAGTTCCATTACACATATTGTCTAAAAGAATTATAGAATTGATTTCAAGACAAGCTTAGTACAATATTAAAGTTGGGGTTGAACAAGCAAAAATATTATCGCAAGTGTATTATCGTATGAAAAGATCTCTCCTTAAATTCATTTTAATTTCACTATTTAACAATTTGATTGTAAATCTTGCGTTCATTATAGTTGACATCATATTGTATACTCTTTTATATGTTTGGTAAGGTGGGCAATATAATATTAAACAAAATTAAAGAAAAAAGGAAGTTAAAATATTCATTATTATCATATGCAGTTAAGTGTAATACTGCATTGTACATATTATTTATATAAATATTTTTATGGTCTCCTTTGTTCATTTGTTTCGAGTTACTTACGAGTAAACAACAAATAGACCGAGTAATATAAGTACAATGCAAGAGTATGCCAATCCTAGTGATGTATTTAACACAAAAGGAAGTACTTTAAACTACTTTAACAAAGCTTAGAATTGTGTTGGGAACTATCTTTCACAAGTATAAATTATTAACCCAATAGACACATAATGCAATCTTAAATAAAAAGCAAAATTTTAGTAGATTTTGATAAAAAAATGATGGAATGTGTGGTTGAAAAGTTGTGAGTCCCATGAAATATGTAGTTAAAATTGATTGTTGATTTTAACTTAGATTTTAATCAACTTTTTTAACTAAACCAAACAAGAGCTTATTATTTTTGACGGTTATGATTTCTCCTTAGCATTTCGTCAAAATTTTAAAATTCTAAGTTAAAATAGGAATATTTCCTCTATATTATAGGAGGATGATAATAGAAAATTTGAGATCTATAAGAATGCAATTTTCATTTATCGATAGCATGGAGGTTATTATCAACTATTCATTCAAAACATATTTAGTAAGGTGGAGTAAATAATATTGCATATCATTAAAAAGGAAAAAAATATAATATTATCTATCTATTGTATAATTTTATTCATTATTGTATACCAAACACGTTGTTAGTGACGACAATCAACAAAATGAAGATCAAAATGGTTGGATTTTCCTTCAACTTGTACCTGAGAAATAATGTGTAACCGTTAAATTGAGGTGCAATTATCTCACTTAGGGAGATTTGGGATTTAGTTTACTCGACTTATACAAGCACATATAATATGTCATTCCATATATGTGTAATTTTTTAGCCAATTATGTGACATTGTTAAAGAAAAATAAATTGAAGTTTTGAGAGGTTTTCATATTTGGCAATAACAACATGACTATCTCTTTTGTTCATCTCTTTACGTGATACTTATAAGTTAAAATGAGGAGACCTAACAACTCATAAATATAATGTAACAATATGTTGTATTTTCACGTATAAATCCTAGTATTTCATATGTATCACAAAAACAACCATTTTGAACCACTTTATGCACATAACAAGTTAATAGAGTAGCGTTATTTTTATATGTAATACTAAATCAAAGTTTATAGCATAGTCAAGTTTTTCGTATATCTTAAAAATTTTACAATTTCTCCAAAGTAAATATATGAATATTGTGGTAACCATAGAAGAACGATAATAGAAACTCTAGATTGATAAGCAAGCAATTTAAGTTTGTCAAGTGCGCGCCTCGATGTCATATCAGTGACTTACAAACATTTGTCACATGTTTAGAAATGTGAATCTAACAGTATTATCCTTACACGAGTCATGGTTGTTTCGTGCTTTTTCAACTCCTTTTCGACATACCATGCCAATCCAATCTGGCTAAGATCGTAGGA
>NW_019236481.1:157650-159014 GCF_002742605.1 Olea europaea var. sylvestris
TTATTATTATTATTATTATTATTATTATTATTATTATAAATGTACATTTGAAGAGATCTGCAAACTTTTTGCTTTTTCTTTTATTCCAGCAATATCGATCTGTCACCCACAACTGTCTAATGGTCCAACCTTCAATAGTAATCCACACATAAAAACAGATTGTGACAATTAGGATTTTTTTGTTCTAGTAAGAATGATTTTTCTCTACAGATCCAAAACCCTAGATACCTATTTATACAAATCCAAATGGGCTTGAACCATCTCCTAACTCGGTCTAAAATTTAATTAACCCATTAAATTAAATTCGGTCTATGACTTAATTAATCCAATTAATTAATTTGAGCTAATAAATAAGTAACCCAATTAATTAATTTATCCAATGCTTGCTAAATCAATTAATTGGTAAAACACAATCTTTTAGTTCTCCTTTTGTGTGGACCCATCAGGTTCTTAATCATGATGCCTAGTGACGTGAATTATTATTTTGATCTAATCAAAATCGATAAATTAAAAAACTCTTTTAATTTATCATCTATTCACGTTCGTCGTCCCAGATTGACATTAGCAATGTGTTAGGACAATACATGTGACGAAAAATATCATGTAGTATGACAAACCAAACTCGTTCGTTTACCGTGTAACTATAATCCTTTCGTCAATATGATCCAATCAATTACGAGATATGGAAGCGTGGCAATCCCAATTTTCGATCATATCTTTCATTCCACTATTAAGTCAATATAAGTTGAAAACTCTTTTTGACTTTTTGTACACCTTGACCAAGGATTTCGTTATTGACTTAATTGAATGAAATGTGGATCATAATCTCTTACTATTTAAGAGTGACGAATTCTTTATTGGTCATTCGCAACTTTTATACGATTCTTGACATACCCCGAACGATGCCGTATTATCGACCCTTGGTAGAGTAACATCCAGCACCGCTAAAGTATGACTGTCCTATGATGACCTCAAGTTAAAGAACTAATTCCATTATTGAACATCAGAGAATATGGAATCTTCTAGCGGGTCTTTAATATTTTGTTCTATAACAAAACATTCACGTGCTCATTTAAGTGTCTCCACACTTTAGCTTATGAGATCAGCTACTTACTTCTCAAGTGAGAAATGCCACACGTGATGGTTTATTTGTAATAACGATATTCGTATCTCATCATTACTTACGACTACTGATGATTTAGGATTCAATCATATGTAATTTGTATCTTACAATCAAAACTCCTTGTAATTAACAAATCACCAAAATTTGAATCTACCGACTCCATTATTTAATTCAATTGAATATAAATTAAATAAAAGATTTGTCATAAATTGCGTCAACTATATATTAAAAGTGTTTATAT
>NW_019236481.1:159661-162080 GCF_002742605.1 Olea europaea var. sylvestris
TCCCACATACATTGCACGACAAGGTAATAAAATGGCTGGATTCTCAACCAATCGCCAGTATCACTACATGGAACAATCTAGCATGAAAATTTTGCACAAAGTTCTTCCCGCCTGCCAAGATTGCAAAGCTCAAGCATGATATATCTATTTTCCGTCAAGGCGACTCATAGAACTTTGATGAAGCCTAGAATAGGTTTAAAAACATACTAAGGAAGTATCCACACCACGGAATCAGCAAGGGACTCTAGGTCCAATATTTCTATGCAAGATTACTTCCAGCTTTCAAGAGCATGGTTGACTTTTCCTCTAATGGGTCACTGTCTACAAAAACAATTTATGAAGCACTGAAACTATTCGAGACAATGGCTACTGTATCAGCTAGAAAAAGCACCCTAATTTCTCTTAGAGAAAAAGCCTCAACTGGAAGATATGTTTGGAAAATTCATGGAAAAGACTAATCAGTACATGGAAGTCAATAATCAGTTCATGAGAAAAATTGAAGCTACTCTTCAAGATCAAAATGCCGCTATCACACATATGGAGACTCAAATGGGACATATGACAGTTGTTTTGACTGCCAAGGCACCAGGTAGTTTGCCAAGCAACACGGAAATAAACCCCAAGGAACATGCGAAGGCAATACACATTAAAAGGTTGGGTGTAAATAGAGAAACATCAACTCCTACGATAGAAGAGACTTTGGAGCATAACGAGTAGATAAAGGAATCCATCCCAATAGAAGGTTTAGGCACATCATGAGATAAAGCAACAGCAACCGTCAACCCTTATGAGCCTCCCATTCCATTAATACAGAGGCTAATGAAGCAGAAGATAGATCAACAATATAAAAAGTTTCTCGATTTTTTTAAGAAACTCCAAATAAACATCCCATTTGCCGAAGCACTAGTCTAGATTTCTAGCTATGCAAAGTTCCTGGAGGACATTTTATCAAATAAATGTAAGCTAGGAAACACATGAGACGGTCATGCTAACTGAGAAATGCAGCGCCAGAATCCAGAAGAAGCTCCCAACGAAATTGAAAGATCCAGGGAATTTCACTATCCTTTGCGCTATTGGTGAAGTATATTTTGATAAAGCCTTATTTGACCTTGGTACAAGTATAAATTTAATGTCTTTATCTGTTTTTAGGAAACTTGGAATGGGAGAGGCCAAAGCTACTATTGTGACATTGCAGCTAACTGATAGATCCTTGACACATGTACGAGGGATAATTGAAGACATGCTGATCAAAGTGGAGAAATTCATCTTCTTTGCTGATTTTCTCATTTTGGATATGGAGAAATGCAATGATATTCCACTGATATTGGGTAGACCGTTCTTAGCCACCGGCAGAGCTCTGATTGATGTTCATAAAGGATAGTTGATTCTGAGATTGGGAGAAGAGCAAATTTGCTTTAATGTCTTCAAGGCGATGAAGCTACTTACAGAGTCAGATAGCTACTTCCAGATCAACGTAATTGACAAGGTGGTTCAAGATTCATTCTTACTACATAATCCATCATATGTTTACAAGGCTTGCATTGGACACTCTCAATCAATACATTCCGATTCTCTGAAGATTGAAACATGTGCGAGGTTACATGCAGAAGGTACTTTGAGGAGCTTAGGCTAGGACCCACAAAGTCACTACTATCCATTCAGTAGCCATCTATATTAGAACTTAAGCAACTGTCATCACATCTCAGATATGCCTACTTGGGGAAGTCTTGTACACTTCTGGTCATTATCTCAAACATAGTCAACAAAGTGGAAGAGGAGAAACTGCTTAGGGTACTCAAGGAGAGTAAAACAAGAATTGGATGGACTATAACAGATATCAAAGGGATCAACTCTTCACTGTATATGCATAAGATTCTCATGAAGGAGACTTTCTGGCCAACCATAGAGAGTTAAAGGAGGTTGAATCCTTCATAAATGGTCAGAGTACTCAAGCAGAAAGATACATGAATCATATATTCGATATCAAACAGTGCATGGACCAGCCCAGTCCATATTGTGCTAAAGAAGGGTAGAATCACAGTAGTGCCAAACGAGAAGAATGAGCTAATTCCTACGAGAACAGTGACAGGGTGGAGGGTTTGCATCGATTATCGCAAACTTAATGTAGCTATAAAGAAGATCACTTTCCCTTCTGTTTATTGATTAGATGCTGAAAAAATTGATAGGCCACTCACATTACTGCTTCCTTGATGGGTACTCATGTAACAATTAGATACAGTGGCACTAAATGAGTAGCAGAAAATCATTTTCACTTGCCCCTACGGTACATTTACATATCGTAGGATGTCATTTGGCCTTTGCAACGCTCCTGCCACATTTTTAGAGGTGTATGATGGCAATTTTCTTAGACATGGTGTAGAAGTTCTTAGAAATATTTATGGATGATTTCTCGGTCTTT
>NW_019236481.1:165785-172729 GCF_002742605.1 Olea europaea var. sylvestris
TGTCTGCTACAGCTCAACGAGTTGGATGAGTTCAGAATGAAAGCATTTGAGAATTCAAAACTCTATAAGGAACGCACCAAAAAATAGCGTGACTTATATATTCAGATGCGAGAGTTTGAAGTGGGACAAAAAGTGTTGCTATATAACTCGAGACTTAAACTCTTCCTGGGCAAATTGAGGTCGAGGTGGTCAAGTCTTTACACTATTACGAAGGTACTATCAAATAGAGCTATAGAGGTCAGTCATGAAAGCAACGGAAACTTCACAGTCAATGGACAGAGGTTGAAGCATTATTGGAGCGGGGAATTTTCCAAAGAAAAGTCCACTGTTCATCTCAAAACACCAGAATGAAGTAGAAACGGGAGAGTCGAGCTATCATCTATAAACTAGCGCTGGATTGGAGGCAACTCATTGTATCCTTTTTGTTTAATTTTTTTCTGCATTAGTTTAGGAATGTTTCATATTTCAGCATTTTTAGTAATTACAGATCATCGGTTGTCTCGAAGCATGGTTCACACACGTCTCACTGTATTGAGCATAAGTCAGGAGGTTGGTGGTCAGGTAGGAGCTTCACGCAGTTCGAGACAAAATTAGGGCTTTTCAAAATTTTTCGAGGTCAAAGTGTGATTGAAGGTTTAAAATGGGTTTTGAAACTAAATTTATGACCTACGCGCAAACCCATATGGTGTAAAACATTTTTGAAAATTTTGGGGTATGTGAAAAGCCGGGTTGAAGTCACAAATTGAAAACCAAGATGTGGGAAAATTTTGATCAAAGTCGTGTTTTTGGGAAATTAAATGTATATAAAAAAATTGCATTGCACCGTGATCTATACGACATCATATATTACAATGCCTTGCTGTCGCAAGTTATGGTTCAGGGCCTAAATTGGCACCGACCATTAACTCTATGCGATCGCATGAAAATGCTCTATGCGGTTGCATAGTATAAGAAAAAAGCTGGTTTTTATAAAACACAAGTACACAGAAGACACAAACACAAAAACACACACGACTCTCTCCCTCTTCAACTTCGCAACTCACAACCTCACACACCAAACCCACAACTCAACACACAACACAATTCACAACACACATCACAACATTATCATGCAATCAAATTGGTAAGGATGTCCATTCCTCCAAACCTATACAAAATTTCAGGTTATGTCTTCCCAACCCTAATCCAGCAATTTCGAAATTGGAGTTATTTTGTTTTATTTTTGGGAGTTTGATGGATTTTGGAGCTAATTATTGTGATTGTGATTTGTTTTGTTAAAAAGGGGTTTGATTATCACTTGTGCATTGCAAAAGTTGAGAAAAATCCATTATGCACAAAGTTCGATAAATGTCCTAAGTGATGGGGTTTTTCTTTGGAAATTTTATGAACGTTGCAATTGTGATAATCGACATTGAAATTGCATTGAGGGTTATGATATATGTCTAGGAAAATTTTGGTAGAAAAGCATCCAACTTCGAATTGCACACACGTGGGCATGACATGATTAAGTCACGGTACCTATTTGGCCCCATAATTTGACAACCCAAACAACGTCCAAATGACCGAAATTTGAATATGTGTTAGAGTAAATTGAATACTTTCATATGCCTAAAGATCGTTTGGGGAAATTTCGATATTTCTTGACGGTGCCTGGGGGTGAAAGTCTCACCATGGGTGCAAATTAAACAACTAGCCCGTTTTAGCTAAGTTTTGTTGGTGTTTGACATTTTCGTGATACAAACTCTATTTTTGAAACATATTTGACGCATTTTGCACACCAACTTCTTACACGTGTACCTCGAAGTAAGTTTGGGGGGGGGGGTTATGCTTTAAATATGTTCCTTCGTGTCTCTTCAATATTCGTTTATACTTAGTGGTCTAATACACTATTATGCACCTTTGTAGGATGCCGCGTAAAAGAACATCCAAAGGAAAGGAAAAAGTTGAATCCTCATTGGATATCGCACGCACCAGAGAGCTTGAAGGAAGATTAAGGAGATTTCTTACCCCGAGATTGCAGATCGCTTTTCAAACATCATTAGCCACTAGGCAACAATTCTAGAGAGGCTCGTCAAGCTGGATGATTTTTCGTGTTTTAAGATAGTTACATTGGTCCAACTTTGTGGATGGGAGAAAGTGGTGGAACGGCCTCACCCAATTTATGAAAGTTTGGTTAGGGAGTTATATGCAAACTTCAATGTTGAAATAGTTACTTTAGGGTTAGAACATCTACATCAGACATGGGTGAGAGGAAAATGAATCATGTTCTCACCTGATGTTATACATGACTATTACCAACTGAGTTGGAACGATGTGGTCCCCATCCCAGGTAATTTCAATTAGAAAGAAGTAGCTGAGGTGCTCTTGGGACGAGAAAATGCATGGCCCCTCCCAGCAGTAGATTGGTACCAGATCGAGCTCACGTTATCTATAGCTATCCTATGGCTATTTATGTGTCACAATATTGAACCCATCTTACATTGGACAACATTCACTAATTCGAAGGCAAGTTTCATATATCATCTGGTTTGGGGAAACAAAATTGATCTGGCCACCTACATTTATAATCAAATACACACAATTGAAACATGAGGTGACATATATAGTTCAATGATATTCCCGAGCCTAATAATTGGGATTTGTGGGGCTGCAGGTGTCACTATCCCATCAGGGGAAGCTTTTGAGAAACCTAGCCCTTTCATCAAGCATACTACAATAGAGGCTCGGGATCGAGCCAGGGAAAAGTATCAAGAAAAGCCAGAGAATGAGCGACATAGGTAGCAACAGGCTAAGGCAGGACATGCAGCTGAAGATATAGAGATGGCACAAGCTCCTCTAGCACCTGTTGATGTTGATACACAACTATTGAGGTAGATGTTCGCTACTATGATCGGGTCCAGTCGGGACATTCAAAGCCTTCAGCAAACATTTGGGGCTATGAGTACAAACATCTAGCAGGCGCGGAACAACATAGCAATCACATGAAACTTCGCATCAAATGTCAGTAGAGAGTTCCTTGCAACACGGATAGAGGTTGACACCATTAATAGGAGATTGGGCATGTACGTCGGCTGGATAGACGACATCCAATGGAGAGCAAATGAGACATGGGACCATCTAGGCAGTTTGGAGACTAGGGTTCAAGCTATGCAAGTAGAGAATGCCAGCAATCCGAACTATTGAGGCAGATCTTGTCCCGCTTACCTCCACCACTTAGAGATGACACAACAAGTCTTAGCTTTTCGTCAGCACCACTATATTGATCATGGGAGTGTCGAATAACCCACTTTTGTACTTGCATTTTTTATTTTGTACTTCAAATTATGTCTTTTTAAACTTGCACGTATTCAAACATCGAGGACAATATATTGTATAAGTTTGGGAAAGGTGGCATAATTTGGCACTTAAGCTTTTGGCATCTGCACTTAAGCATTTTGGCATCTTTTTTCGTTGCACTCATTATATTTATCGAAAACTGTGGTTGATTGTTACATTGTATGCTTGTTGAGTATTACAAAAAAAAATTTGAAAATTGAAAAATAGCACGCTCTACTCAATTTTTTAAGTCTTTCGTGCTTGTGTGGGTTTGATAGCTTTGCTGGCTATGATATGATCATTGGAATAGGTATGCAGTAAGAACTATGGATATGACACAACAATTGGATGAACTTATACTTGTTGATGTGATACTTAACATTTTTTTTTTGTTGCACATGCACTCATGTTCTGCATGTAGGTAAGTGATTAGGATGATGGACAAGTAGGAGAAAATCGAAAACTCTCCACCGTATTAACCTATAAACAATATATCAGATAGTTTGGAGATGGTTAAACGAGAATAGGGGAACTTGGAGACAGGTAGAGGTTTCGTGCATGAAATTGTATTGTGGATTACCTAGACCAATAGAGTAAAAGTTTTAAGGTGGGGCTTGATTTTGAAAACTGAATATCTAGAAAAACAAAGAGGGGCATAAGCTAATTTGTGTAAAAATAACACTCTTCCCAATCTCTTATGATTCGAGCAAGTAAGCTTGTTAAGGTATTTTTAAACCTAATGCCGTAAGAACAATGGTCTGGGAGTCATCGGCTTAAAGCTCATTATAAGGGTCATATAGATAGCAAGAGAGACAGAGAGTAAGTAATAAAAAGTCATCTAATCGAGCCTTTATAATTCGAGTGAATAAGCCTGCAAGGGTCTAAAACATGATCCCTTAAAGCCAACTGGTTTGGGAGTCATCAGCATAAACCTCACTATACGAGTTATATAGAAAGCAAATGAGAAGATAATTAAAAAAATGTTAGAAAAAAGTGAATAAAAGATGCAAGAATGTGAAGAAAGCCCTTGGACATTTGGTTGATAAAACTGGACCTTTAATGAAGGCTAGTAACTTAGTTTAATCTTAAGGGCCAAAGCAATCAAAACCAGGAGAGCATTTACTTGTTGACATGTGAACCTGTAGTCGTGAGATCTATCCAAGGTAAGGGAGGGCAATGACTGTCGACACCTAAAACTCTTAACTATAGAACACACCTCGGGATGATTGAGAGAAAAGACTAAGTTCGGGGGTGTGTATCTCTCAAGCGAGGTAAGGATATATCATATCACTTTGGGTCGAGATTAACCTATCACGAGCTTAATGTGCTGACATGAGTTCTCACACACACGTTGAGTATGCATTTAATGGGTATAGTTTGATTTTATTCTTGCACTGTTGAAACGATTCCTTGTATTGATTACTGAATTCCAATCCTGAGACTCGATAGGTTAGCAAGCCATGTTTTACGTAGAGTTAAGTCACTATTTTGTTTGATGACAAACAATAGTTCAAGTTTGGAGGGTTTGATAAGTGTGTTTTTACACACTTATTCAAACCACAAAACATGACTATTTTTTAATAAATAAGGTGGAATATGGCTTAATTCTATTAAATCTTGTTTTGTAGGACTATCTTGATAGATATGATGGAATTCAATAGAAAAGATGTGAAAAATGACCAAAATGAAAGAAAATGAAAGTTCAGGGACTAAAATGCAAATACCCAAAAGATGAACCAAAAAGGCGAATCGAGAATGCGATCAAGCTTAAGTATCAAATCAGGGATAATATGTGATGATCAAAAGAAGAAAAAGAAAAAGAGGGCCAAAATGGAGAAAAATGAAAGTCTAAGGACCAAAGTGCAATTATCTAAATGATAAACCGAAGGAGTAATCGAGGATTTGATTGAGCCAAGTACCAATTGGAGACTGTTATTGATGTATGGAATGAGGAGAATGAAGAAATGAGGTCAAAATCGAAGAGAATAAGTTTGGAAGACCAAAATGACAATTTTTGGAAGTGTGTACTACTATGCGACTGCATGGTAGTAATGCCCATGCGGTCGCATAGCATATAGCTATGCGGTTACATAGATCAATTTTAGAGCCAAATTCTGTAATTTTTTGTTTTCGTTAAAACTCTTGTGAAATTTCGTTGGGACGAGATATATAAACCCTAAAACCATCGAATTGAAGGGGGAACATCTGGGGAAGAAGAATAACTCATATTGGAGAGGATTTTACATCATAATCACAAGGAGAAACAATAAGATCAAGGAGATTACACGACACTTCATAAACGGGTAATGCCATTTCTTACAACTATTATGTATTTTGTTCTTTTCTTCATGTTAGGCTAGGTTTTCATGTATTAGGAGATCGATGAACTTCGTGATGTGATATTTACTTTCTGGTTTTTGCAAATTTGACATTGAAACACGTGCTTCGAGTTTTGAATGATTTATATACAATTAATTGTTTTAATAATTATGTGCATGTAATTATATGAATGTGATGACTTATTTCATACATTCGAGAGGAGGGGAATGAGTTTGACAGGGTATAAATTATCGGGTCCGATAGGGGATAGAGATATACCGTTATAACTTACGTGAATCCTTAAATGCTCACAAAACCACTTGCGTTCTAGATTCTTGCACCCGTCACAGAGATATAGGCCGATGAGATATGAGAATAGGTTCAACTTTACTCGAGAGAGATCGTTGGATAGAATTAGGAGTATTGATTCTTTAAAATATCAATCTGTTTTCAATTTGTAAAATTAGGGTTAAAAATGGACATTGCGTGGGGATTTGTGATCCTAATGCAATTTTTATACATTGATTTCATCAATTTTGCATTTAACATTCATTTTGCATTCAAAATTATCTGAGTCATACATATTTGCTTACTAGATCAAAATTAGGGTTAAGTCACATTATCATAAATCTTGTTGTATCGTTTGGTTTTGGTTAAGGTCAAGTAAATAGAATTAAACTACTCAATCTCCATGGGACGACATTCGGACTCAAATTTCTCACTTTATTACTTGTTAACGAATCGTACACTTGCAGTAGTTTAAATCGAAAAATAAATTCGTGAACATACCCAACATGAATTTCTTAAAGTGCTTAAAACAAATAATTTTAGTACAACGAGAAATTCAATAAAAATTGACATCTTTAAAAAATGTATTAAAATTTGTGGAACATTTTGGAATCATGTCGTGTATCAAATTATTGATAAAAATTAGTTGTTAAAATGTGATTGAAATGAGACTCATTGGAATAATAATGTTACTCACAATTGAGTCTAAATCTAAAAAATTATCAAATGATATTAAAAATTCTAATTTTTCCAAAAATTAAAGTACTTTATGATGATGATCCGTTAGTCCAATAGCATATCCATCTACCTCCGTTCAGTATGCTAATTTTTACCTGAAATTTGTAAATAATGAGAGATGAATATGACGAATTATGGTCAACGAGATGTTTGCTATTACACATTCAAATCAAATATGAAATTAAGTATAAATTCTCTTACTAACATAAAATGAGAATTATATCACCATGACAATATAATTCTAGCTGCAAAATAACAGGAAGACTATCTAATACCTTTAGGTA
>NW_019236482.1:0-2106 GCF_002742605.1 Olea europaea var. sylvestris
ATCCGAGCATTCCAAATTTGAAAGTGCTCATTCTTTCGAAAAATGGCCGAAATCCCTCGTAAGTCACGACGAAGTTGTGAGTTAAATCCAAAATGATTGTTGCATTTCCAAAAAGTACTTACGAGCGCAAAACAGACACCGTGTGAAAAAGTTACGCTCAATTCTTCGTACGTCGACTCTCCAAGCGTTCCAAATATGCAAGTGCTCATTCTTTCTAAAAATGGCTGAAATCACTCGTACGTCATGATGAAGTCATGAGTTCAATCCAAAACTGTCGTTACATTTCTGAAAAGTACTTATGCGCCTAAAACGGACGCCGTTTTCAAAAGTTACGCTCGATTCTTCGAACGCGGACAATCCAAGCTCTCCAAATATGCAAGTGCTCATTCTTTCAAAAAATAGCCAAAATCGCTCTTACATCACGACGAAGTGCTGAGTTCATTCCAAAACGGTCGCTACATTTCCAAAAAGTACTTATGGGCCCAAAACGGACACCGTGTACAAAAGTTAATCTCTATTCTTTGAACGCCGACCCTCCAAGCTTTCCAAATATGCAAATGCTCATTTTTTCGATGAATGGCCGAAATCCCTCATACGTCACGACGAAGTGGTGAGTTCAATCCAAAACGGTCACTGCATTTCCAAAAAGTACTTATGGGCCCAAAACGGATACCGTGTGCAAAAGTTACGCTCAATTCTTCGTACGCCGACAATCCGAGCATTCCAAATTTGAAAGTGCTCATTCTTTTGAAAAATGGCCGAAATCCCTCATACGTCGTGACGAAGTGGTGAGTTCAATCCAGAATGGTCGCTGCATTTCCAAAAAGTGCTTATGGGCCCAAAACAGACACCGTGCGCAAAAGTTACGCTCAATTCTTCGTACGCCGACAATCCGAGCATTCCAAATTTGAAAGTGCTCATTCTTTTGAAAAATGGCCGAAATCCCTCATACGTCGTGACGAAGTGGTGAGTTCAATCCAGAATGGTCGCTGCATTTCCAAAAAGTACTTATGGGCCCAAAACGGATACCGTGTGCAAAAGTTACGCTAAATTCTTCATACGCCGACAATCCGAGCATTCCAAATTTGAAAGTGCTCATTCTTTTGAAAAATGGCCCAATCCCTCGTATGTCGTGACGAAGGGGTGAGTTCAATCCAAAACGATCGCTGCATTTTCAAAAAGTATTTATGGGCCCAAAATGGAAACCATGTGCAAAAGTTTGGTCAATTCTTCGTACGTCGACTCTCCAAGCGTTCCAAATATACAAGTGCTCATTCTTTCTAAAAATGGCCGAAATCCCTGGTACTTCATGAAGAAGTCGTGCGTTCAATCCAAAACGTCCGCTACATTTCCAAAAAGTACTTATGGGCCCTAAACGGACACCATGTGCAAAGGTTATGCAAAGTTCTTCGTACGCCGACCCTCCGAGCTTTCCAAATATGCAAGTACTCATTCTTTCAAAAAATGGCCAAAATCCCTCATACGTCACGATGAAGTGGTGAGTTCAATCCAAAACGGTCGCTGCATTTCCAAAAAGTACTTCTGGCCCAAATAGGACACTGTGTGCAAAAGTTACGCTCAATTCTTCGTACGCCGACTCTTCAAGCGTTCCAAATACGCAAGTGCTCATTCATTCTAAAAATGGATAAAATCCTTCGTACGTCATGATGAAGTCGTGAGTTTAATCCAAAACGGTCGCTACATTTTAGAAAAGTACTTATGGGCCCAAAACGGATACCGTTTTCAAAAAGTTACGCTCGATTCCTCGAACGCGGACAATCCAAGTTCTCCAAATAAGCAAGGGCTCATTCTTTCAAAAAATGGCCAAAATCCCTCTTACGTCACGACGATGTTTTGAGTTCAATCCAAAACGGTCGCTCCATTTCCAAGAAGTACTTATGGGCCCAAAACGGACATCGTGTGCAAAAGTTACGCTCAATTCTTCGTACGCCGACCCTCCAAGCGTTCCAAATATGCAAGTGCTTATTCTTTCGAAAAATGGCTGAAATCCCTCATACGTCATGACGAAGTGGTGAGTTCAATCCAAAACAGTCGCTGCATTTTCAAAAAGTACTTATGGGCCCAAAATGGATACAGTGTGCAAAA
>NW_019236483.1:0-2105 GCF_002742605.1 Olea europaea var. sylvestris
ACATCGTCGCGAAAAATGACGAAATTGCCCCAGACGCGATTTTTGTTTCCGATCAACCTGTCAAATTTGAGCCCATTCCGACAGTCTAGAAAAATGGCGAAATTGCCCCCGGCGCGATTTTTATTTCTGATCAAACTGCCAAATTTCAGCCAATTCCGGCACAGTCGAGAAAAATGACGAAATTGCCCCTGCGAGGTTTTTGTTTCCGATCAACCAGTCAAATTTTAGCCCATTCCGACACTGACGCGAAAAATGTCAAAATTGCCCCCGACGCGATGTTTATTTCCGATCAAACTGTCAAATTTCAGCCAATTCCGACATAGTCGAGAAAAATGACGAAATTGCCCCTGCGCGATTTTTGTTTCCTATCAACCTGTCAAATTTGAGCGCATTCCGACACAGTCGAGAAGAATGTCAAAATTACCCCCGCGCGCGCTGTTTATTTCAGATCAAACTGCCAAATTTCAGCCAATTCCAACATAGTCGAGAAAATTGACGAAATTGCCCCCGGCACGATTTTTGTTTCAGATCAACAAGTCAAATTTTAGCCAATTCGGACACAGTCGCGGAAAATGACGAAATTACACCCGGTGCGATTTTGGTTCACGATCAAGAAAATGACGAAATTACCCCCGGTGCGATTTTGGTTTCCGATCAAACTGTCAAATTTGAGCCCATTAAGACACAGTCGAGAAAAATGACGAAATTGCCCCCGGCGCGATTTTTATTTCAGATCAAACTGCCAAATTTCAGCCAATTCCGACAATGTCGAGAAAAATGACAAAATCGCCCCCGGCGCGATTTTTGTTTCAGATCAACAAGTCAAATTTCAGCTAATTCCGACACAGTCGAGAAAAATGACGAAATTGACCCCGGCGTGGTCTTTGTTGCCGATCAACAAGTCAAATTTTAGCCAATTCCGACACAGTCGCGAAAAATAACGAAATTACACCCGGCGCGGTTTTTGTACCCGATCAACCAGTCAAATTTTAGCCCATTACTACACGGTCGTGAAAAATGACGAAATTGCTAGCTGCGCGATTTTTATTTCCGATCAACCTGCCAAATTTTAGCCAATTCCGACACAGTCGAGGAAAATGACGAAATTGCCCCCGGTACGATTTTGGTTTCCGATCAAACTGTCAAATTTGAGCCCATTTAGACACAGTCGAGAAACATGACGAAATTGCCCCCGGCGCGATTTTTATTTCAGATCAAACTGCCAAATTTCAGCCAATTTCGATAAAGTCACGAAAAATGACAAAATCGCCCCCGGCGTAATTTTTGTTTCCGATCAACAAGTCAAATTTCAGCTAATTCCGACACTGTCGCGAAAAATTACGAAATTGACCCCGGCGTGGTTTTTGTTTCCGATCAACAAGTCAAATTTTAGCCAATTCCGACACAGTCGCGAAAAATTACGAAATTACACCCGGCGCGGTTTTTGTACCCGATCAACCAGTCAAATTTTAGCCCATTCCGACACGGTCGTGAAAAATGACGAAATTGCTAGCTGCGCGATTTTTATTTCCGATCAGCCTGTCAAATTTCAGCCAATTCCGACACAGTCGTGAAAAATGACGAAATTGCCCCCGGCTCGATTTTTGTTTCCTATCAACAAGTCAAATTTTGGCCAATTTCGACACAGTCGCGAAAAATGACGAAATTACACCCGGCGCGGTTTTTGTTCCCGATAAACCTGTCAAATTTGAGCCCATTCCGATACAGTCGAGAAAAATGACGAAATTACCGCCGACGTGATTTTTATTTTAGATCAAACTGCCAAATTTCAGCCAATTTCGACACAGTCGAGAAGAATGACGAAATTGCCCCCGGCGCGATTTTTGTTTCCGATCAAACAGACAAATTTTACCCAATTCCAACACAGTCCCGAAAAATGACGAAATTACACCCGGCGCTATTTTTGTTCCCGATCAACCTGTCAAATTTGAGCCCATTCCAACACAGTGGAGAAAAATGACGAAATTGCTGCCGGGGGGATTTTTATTTCCGATCCAACTTCCAAATTTCAGCCAATTCCGACACAGTCGAGAAAAATGACGAAATTACCACCGGCGCGATTTTTGTTTCCGATCAACCAGTCA
>NW_019236484.1:0-2105 GCF_002742605.1 Olea europaea var. sylvestris
ATGCACAAGCAGAAAATCTTTGCTCCTCTTCTTCGAACCCTCCTCCACGAGTAAAATGTAAGTTGATCTGAGAACAGCATAAAGAATTTCATAAAAGCATTTCAATGGAGATTGACCAAGCTCTTCAGTACACAATAGAATTTCGCGGAATGATCAAAGGACAACTCTGACGATACCTAATATAAAATATAATGAAGGAAACTAGAAAGGCAAGTTTGATAGTGAGGATTGGATGATATTGGACAATGGTAATCTTGATCATTATAAAGTCCAATCGTGTCTAGCATTGCACACCTAAAATGGACGAACTGAAGAGGCTGGTTTCGGCATCATCCACTGCAGCTAATTGCATACCAAACATGCAGCTAACTCAACTGCTTTCTTTGCATACCGATGCGCTTCTCCATGGGTATCTGGTAACCATGTATGTAGGGGTATAATCGGCAATTTGACAGCTAAAGCAATAAAAATGTCTCGGCTACTATGTTGCAGAGCCGAAAAGGCTGCAAACTACTGGATGTTTACGAACATGATGTGGGCACTTATAGAGCAAATCTTTAGCCTCAGATTGTCTACCTTCATTAAAGAATGATTCAAAAATATGCTTATAAGCTGAAACAGAAGGATATTCTTTCACACTCAAGGCCATCAAGAACTCCCAAGCATTATCCACTGTCCCAAATTTCGAAATATGATGAACAAAAGGTTCAGCAAATGGTGGATAATTATGTTTCTTCATCAGACGAAGAAGGTCCAAAGCCTCTTCAAGTTTCCTCTCTCCTAGTAGCTTTTGAATCAGATTCTTATAAGTCGCTTGCCAAGGTCTCAATCGAGCCTTATTCACCAACTCAACGAGTAATTTATGTGCGCCTGCTGTTCTCTGCTGACTAAGGAAACCCTTTATTAACACGTCCAGGAGATCGGCATCAGCTTCGAAGTTTTTCTCCATCATCTTTGCAAAACAGAGCAATGCCTTATCGACCTCATTGCCCATACAATGCCCTTGTATTAGAATTGTCCAAGTCTTGATATCTGGTTTACATCCATATTCTTCCATCACATCGAGCAACTCACGTGCTTCTTCAAACCTCCTTGCTTTGCAAAATCCGAATACCAATTGACTGTAGGTAATATTATCAGGTTCATATCCCGCATTCCTCATGGCTTCCACAATCTTCTCCGCTTCATCAAACCTTCCAAGACTAGTCAATGACCTATGAATCCCATCATATAGAGTCTTTGAGAGGGAATGCCCCGCTGCCTCATATTTGTTTACAACCCTAAACACCAAATCAAGATCTGGAGGATGAAATGTTGAAATACTACGCAAAAGCATACTACACTCTTTTACTGAGGGCTTAAACGGGCTATCCATCATATGCTCGTATAGTTCCACAGAATCCCTCAACATCTTATTCTTCTGAAACTGCCTCAAAACTTTTATATAGGTATCAAGATCAATCTCAAAACCAGCACTCTTCATCTCTGTAACTATACTCCAGAACTCCTGGATCGATTCCTCCCAACAAAGAACCCGCAAAATCCCATTATACGTAACAGCATTGTGCTCGAAACCCAAACGTTCCCCAATCCACTTAAAAAAGCGGAAAGCGTGCAAGTGGAATCCTATGCCTCTAAGCTCTTTCAATACCCTCAAAACAAAATTATCTGAAACAGCAATTTTCATATCCTCTAATTTCCTCTCCACCTCTTCTCCCCAATCTGCACTTTTAACTGCTTCAACCACCTCTTTTGCCAAATCATCCATAGCATTCTCTTTGATCATCCTTTCATAAAAATGTCTCAAAGCAGTGGCCTCATTTTCCATCTTTAAATTCCGAAAAATCCCAGAAATAGTCTTATATGTTTCCTCATCAATATAATACCCTTTCTCTTTCATTTCTTTAATTGTGACCCAAAATTCAGTCAAAAAATCCTTATTAGCATAAATTCTTAGCATCAAGCTATACATAGAAGAACTGGGTTCAAACCCATTTTTCTCAACACCCCATTTGAAAAATTTTGAAGCTTTTTTTGGGTCTTTGTCCAATTTCTTCAAAACATACATAACAGTTTCATGGGTCAGCGATAAATTTGATTTTGTC
>NW_019236485.1:0-2105 GCF_002742605.1 Olea europaea var. sylvestris
TCCGATCTACCTATCGAATTTTAGCCCATTCCGACACCGTCGCGAAAAATGACGAAATTACCCCAAGCACGATTTTTGTTTTCAATCAACCTGTCAAATTTTAGCCCATTCCGACACCGTCGCGAGAAATGACGTAATTGCCCCTGGCGCGATTTTTGTGTCCGATCAACCTGTCGAATTTTAGCTCATTCCGACACCATCGCGAAAAATGACTAAATTGCCCCTGGCACGATTTTTGTTCCTGATCAACCTGTGAAATTTTAGCCAATTCCGACACCGTCGAGAAAAATGACGAAATTAACCATGGCACGATTTTTGTTTTCGATCTACCTGTCGAATTTTAGCCCATTCCGACACCGTCGCGAAAAATGACGAAATAGCCCCTGGTGCGATTTTTGTGTCCGATCAACCTGTCGAATTTTAGCTCATTCCGACACCGTCGCGAAAAATGACGAAATTGCGCCTGGTGCGATTTTTGTTTCCGATTAACCTGTCGAATTTTAGCCCACTCCGACACCGTCGCGCAAAATAACGAAATTGCCCCCGACGCGATTTTTGTTTCCGATCAGCCTGTCAAATTTTTGCCCATTTCGACACCGTCGCGAAAAATGACGAAATTGCCCCACGCGCAATTTTTGTTTCCTGTCAACCTGCGAAATTTTAGTCCATTCCGACACCGTCACGAAAAATGGCGATACTGCCCCTGGCGCGGTTTTTGTTTCCGATCAGCCTGTCAAATTTGAGCCCATTTCGACTTCGCCGCGAAAAATGACGAAATTGCCCTTGTCGCTGTTTTTGTTTCCGATCAACCTATCAAATTTTAGCCCATTCCGACACCGTCGCGAAAAATGACGAAATTGCCCTCGGTGCGATTTTTGCTTCCGATCATCGAGCCAAATTTCAGGCCATTCAACACAGTTGCGAAAAATGAAAAAATTTCCCCTGGCGCGGTTTTTTTCCGATCAATCTGTCAAATTTTAGCCCATTCCGACACAGTCGCGAAAAATGACGAAATTGCCCCGGCGCGATTTTTGTTTCCGATCAACCTGTCAAATTTCAGCCCATTCCGACACCATCGCGAAAAAAGACGAAATTGCCCCTGGCACTATTTTTATTTCCGATCAACCAGCCAAATTTCAGCCCATTCGGACACCGTCGCGAAAAATGACGAAATTGTCCCCGGCACAATTTTTGCTTCCAGTCAACCAGCCGAATTTTAGCCCATTCCGACACCATCGCGAAAAAGATGAAATTGCCCCGGCGCGGTTTTTCTTTCCGATCAACCTGTCAAATTTTAGCCCATTCCGACTCCGTCGCATAAAATGACGAAATTGCCCCGGGCACAATTTTTTCTTCCAGTCAACCAGCCGACTCACGGCCCATTCCGACACCGTCGCGAAAAATGACGAAATTGCCCCCGACGCAATTTTTACTTTCCGTCAACCAGCCGAATTTCAGCCCATTCCGACACCGTCGCGAAAAATGACGAAATTGTCCCAGGCGCGATTTTTGTGTCCGATCAACTGTCAAATTTTAGCCCATTCCGACTCCGTCGTGAAAAATGACTAAATTGCTCCTGGGGCGGTTTTTGTTTCCGATCAACCTATCAAATTTTACCCCATACCGACACCGTCGCGAAAAACGACTAAATTACCCCTGGCGCGATTTTTGTGTCCGATCCACCTGTCGAATTTTAGCCCATTTCGACACCGTCGCGAAAAATGACGAAATTACCCCAAGCACGATTTTTGTTTCCGATCAACCTGTCAAATTTTAGCCCATTCCGACACCGTCGCGAAAAATGACGAAATTACCCCTTGCACGATTTTGGTTTCCAATCAACCTGTCAAATTTTAGCCCATTCCGACACCGTCATGAAAAATGACGAAATTACCCCTGGCGCGATTTTTGTCTCCGATCTACCTGTCGTATTTTAGCCCATTCCGACACCGTCGCAAAAAATGACGAAATTACCCCTGGAACGATTTTTGTTTTCGATCAACCTGTCAAATTTTAGCCCACTCCGACACCGTCGCGAAAAATGACGAAATTACCCCAGGCACGATTTTTGTTTTCGATCAACCTGTCAAATTTTAGCCCATTCC
>NW_019236486.1:0-2105 GCF_002742605.1 Olea europaea var. sylvestris
TTCCAATCGAATTAGACTTGCAATTTGTCAAAAACGAACAAACCCGAAGTTATCATGAAATCGAAAACCACTTTTCATTGGCTTGATTCCAATCGAATTAGACTAGCAATTCGCCAAAAATGATCGAACCCGAAGTTATCATGAACTCATAAACAACTTTTCATTGGCTCAATTCCAATCGAATTAGGCTTGCCATTTTCCAAACACGAAAAAATCCGTAGTTATCATGAAATTGAAAACAACTTTTCATTGGCTACATTCCAATTGAATTTGACTAACAACTCGCCAAAAATGAACAAACCAGAAGTTATCATGAAATCTAAAATCACTTTTCATTGGCTCGATTAAAATCGAATTAGACTACCGATTAGCTTAAAACGATCAAACCCGAAGTTATCTTGAAATCAAAAACCACTTTTCATTGGCTCCATTCCAATCGAATTAGACTAGCAATTCGCCAAAAATGAACAAACCCGAAGTTCTCATGAAATCGAAAACCACCTTTCATTGGTTCGTTTCCAATCGAATTAGACTAGCAATTCGTTGAAAACGAACAAACCCGAAGTCTTCATGAAATCGAAAACCACTTTTCATTGGCTCGTTTCCAATCGAATTAAACTTGCAATTCGCCAAAGATGAACAAACCCGAAGTTATCATGAAATCAAAAACCACTTTTCATGGGCTCCATTCCAATCGAATTAGACTAGTAATTCGTCAAAAACGAACAAACCCGAAGTTATCATGAAATCGAAAACCACTTTTCATAGGCTCGATTCCAATCGAATTAGACTTGCAATTTATCGAAAACGAACAAACCCGAAGTTATCATGAAATCGAAAACCATTTTTCATTGGCTCAATTCCAATCAAATTAGACTAACAATCTTTCGAAACTGATCAAACCCGAAGTTATCATGAAATCGAAAACCACTTTTCATTGACTCGATTCCGATAGAATTAGAATAGCAATTCACTGAAAGTGATCAAACCAGAAGTTATTGTGAAATCATAAACAACTTTTCATTAGCTCAATTCCAATCGAATTACACTAGCAATTCGCCAAAAACGAACAAACCCGTAGTTATCATAAAATCGAAAACCACTTTTCATTGGCTCCATTTCAATCGAATTAGACTAACAACTCGCCAAAAACTAAAAAACCCGAATATATCATAAAATCATAAACCACTTTTCATTAGCTCGATTCCAATCGAATTAGACTAGCCATTAGCTAAAAACAATCAAACCCGAAGTAATCATGAAATCAAAAACCACTTTTCATTGGCTCCATTCCATTCGAATTAGACTAGTAATTCGCCAAAAAGAACAAACCCGAAGTTATCATGAAATCGAAAACCTCTTTTCATTGGCTCGATTCCAATCGAATTAGGCTAGCCATTCACCGAAAATGATCAAACCCAAAGTTATCATAAAATCATAAACAACTTTTCATTGTCTCAATTCCAATCGAATTAGACTAGAATTTTGCCAAAAACGAACAAACCCGTAGTTATCATGAAATCGAAAACCACTTTTCATTGACTCCATTCCAATCGAATTAGACTAACAACTCGCCAAAAATGAACAAACCCAAAGTTATCATGAAATCAAAAACAACCTTTCATTGGCTCCATTCCAATCGAATTAGACTAGCAATTCGCCAAAAATGAACAAACCCGTAGTTATCATGAAATCGAAAACCACATTTCATTGGCTCCATTCCAATCGAATTAGACTAACAACTCGCCAAAAATGAACAAACCCGAAGTTATCATGAAATTGAAAACCACTTTTCATGGGCTCGATTCCAATCGAATTAGAATTGCAATTTGTCAAAAATGAACAAACCAGAAGTTATCATGAAATCGAAAACCATCTTTCATTGGCTCCATTCCATTCGAATTAGACTAGTAATTTGCCAAAAAGAACAAACCCGAAGTTATCATGAAATCGAAAACCACTTTTCATTGGCTCGATTCCAATCGAATTAGGCTAGCCATTCGCCAAAAATGATCAAACCCGAAGTTATCATAAAATCATAAACAACTTTTCATTGGCTCAATTCCAATCAAATTAGACAAGAATTTTGCCCAAAATGAACAAAC
>NW_019236487.1:0-2105 GCF_002742605.1 Olea europaea var. sylvestris
GAATTGCTAGTCTAATTCGATTGGATTCGGGCCAATGAAAAGTGCCTTTCGATTTCATGATAACTTCGGGTATGTTCGTTTTAAGTGAGTTGCTAATCTAATTCGATTGGAATCGAGCCAACGAAAAGTGGTTTTCAATTTCATGATTACTTCGGGTTTGTTCATTTTAAGTGAGTTGCTAGTCTAAATCGATTGGAATCGAGCCAATGAAAGTTGGTTTTGATTTCATGATAACTTCGGGTTTGTTAGTTTTTGGCGAATTGCTAGTCTAATTCGATTGGAATCAAGCCAATGAAAAGTGGTTTTTGATCTCATGACAACTTCGGGTTTGATCATTTTCGGCAAATTGCTAGTCTAATTCGATTGGAATACCCAATGAAAAATGGTCTTGATTTCATGATAACTTCGGGTTTGTTCATTTTTGGCGAATTGCTTGTCTGATTCGATTAGAATCGAGCCAATGAAACGTGGCTTTCGATTTCATGAGAGCATCTGGTTTGTTCGTCTTTGGCAAATTGTTAGTCCAATTCGATTGGAATCGAGCCAATGAAAAATGGTTTTGATTTCGTGATAACTTCGAGTTTGTTCGTTTTAGGCGAGTTGCTAGTCTAATTCGATTGAAATCGAGGCAATGAACAGTGGTTTTTGATTTCATGATATCTTCGGGTTTGATCGTTTTCTGCTAATTTCTAGTCTAATTCGATTGGAATCGAGCCAATGACAAGTGGTTTTTTATTTCATGGTAACTTTGGGTTTGGTCATTTTTGGCGAATTGCTAGTCTAATTCGATTGGATTAGGGCCAATGAAAAGGGCCTTTCGATTTCATGATAACTTCCGGTTTGTTCGTTTTAGGCGAGTTGCTAGTCTAATTCGATTGGAATCGAGCCAATGAAAAGTGGTTTTGATTTCATGATAAGTTTAGGTTTGTTTGTTTTTGATGAATTGCTTGTCTAATTCGATTAGAATCAAGCCAATGAAAAGTGGCTTTCGATTTCATGACAACATCGGGTTAGTTCGTCTTTGGTAAATTGCTTGTCTAATTCGATTGGAATCGAGCTAATGAAAAGTGGTTTTGATTTCTTGATAACTGCGGGTTTGTTCGTTTTGGCGAGTTGCTAGTCTAATTCGATTGTAATCGAGCCAATGAAATGTGATTTTTGATTTCATGATAACTTCGGGTTTGATCATTTAATTGCAATTCTAATTTGATTGGAATTGAGCTAATGAAAAGTGGTTTTGATTTCATGATAACTTCGAGTTTGTTCTTTTTGGCTAATTACTAGTCTAATTCGATTGGAATTGAGCCAATGAAAAGTTGTTTTTGATTTCAAGATAACTTCGGGTCTGATCATTTTCTGCTAATTGCAAATCTAATTTGATTGGAATCGAGCCAATGAAAAGTGGTTTTGATTTCATGATAGCTTCGGGTTTGTTCTTTTTGGCGAATTGCTAGTCTAATTCGATTGGAATCGAGCCAATGAAAAGTTGTTTTTGATTTCATGATAACTTCGGGTTTGTTCAATTTTAGCAAATTCCTAGTCTAATTGGATTGGAATTGATCTAATGAAAAGTTGTTTTTGATTTCATGATAACTTCGGGTTTGTTCAATTTTAGCAAATTCCTAGTCTAATTGGAT
The DNA here is from genome assembly GCF_002742605.1 of Olea europaea var. sylvestris. Classification (NCBI taxonomy): domain Eukaryota; kingdom Viridiplantae; phylum Streptophyta; class Magnoliopsida; order Lamiales; family Oleaceae; genus Olea; species Olea europaea. The sequence continues at coordinate 1,638 of NW_019236487.1, forward strand.
TGGAATTGATCTAATGAAAAGTTGTTTTTGATTTCATGATAACTTCGGGTTTGTTCAATTTTAGCAAATTCCTAGTCTAATTGGATTGGAATTGATCTAATGAAAAGTTGTTTTTGATTTCATGATAACTTCGGGTTTGTTCAATTTTAGCAAATTCCTAGTCTAATTGGATTGGAATTGATCTAATGAAAAGTTGTTTTTGATTTCATGATAACTTCGGGTTTGTTCAATTTTAGCAAATTCCTAGTCTAATTGGATTGGAATTGATCTAATGAAAAGTGGTTTTTGATTTCATGATAACTTCGGGCTTGCTCGTTTTTTGGTGATTTTCTAGTCTAATTCGATTGGAATCAAGCCAATGAAAAGTGATTTTGGATTTCATGAAAACATCGGGTTTGAACATTTTCGGCAAATTGCGAGTCTAATTCAATTGGAATCGAGCCAATGAAAAAGTGTTTTGATTTCATG
>NW_019236488.1:0-2105 GCF_002742605.1 Olea europaea var. sylvestris
AAAAGTAGTTGGACGGTGATGAAACCTGAAAAACAGCTTCCGTCCATTTATGTGTTTAATATGATTTCAACCTTTACATGTAAGTTAATTATCTCTTGGGCCTAGAAAATAGATTCTAAGGAGTATTAGGTTGTTGACAACAATTGGATGACGATGATGTTGGTAATTGGACTCGAGGAAAAATGAGACTTATGGGACGAGATTGTAATGCCGTTAGTAACTTGAATAATGAATTCGTTTAAATTATTTTGACGTGAATGGAAGTATTTTGGGATTTTGTGTGTGTTAAGGCTATTAAATGGAGGATTGCCTTTAATATTAAATGGTAATACAGGTGATTTCCGACGTTGAGTGAAAAAGGAAAGTGATATAATCTCCGTAGGAGCTTGTACACACACAAGGGCAAAAAGGTAAGTAAAAATCCATTTGCAACTACGATGCAAGAACCTAGCATTTGTGGTATAGTGATGTTAGGATATTTTCATACTTTGATAAGAAAGCTCGTTGTACCCTATATGATGATTATGATCATTGAGTATGCGGTTGCAAAATACATTGACATCAACTTCCATTAAGCATGTCATTCATGAGCATTTTTGTTGGCATGCACAGCATATGATTATGGTTGAAAACTTTGCATGCAAAACATGATTTCAAAGTAAGTTTTCTTTATAAATGTTTTATTGACCACTACTAGGGCACCGAGGCATGTGAGGCATGCTTATGTGATATGTTTGGCATCGCGAGTGATACTTCCTGGGTGATTGTAAAGGTAGACAGGGGATGAGCCTGTGGTGATCACGGGAGGGCGAACCACTCGACTATGCCCTTGTTATGATTATTGGCACTGCCGGGTGGGAGACTTCTTGGGTGATCATACGAGTAGTTAGGGGATGGGCCTCTAGCGGTCATGAGAGGATAGTCCACTTGCCAGTGTCGATTTCATATTGGCCACTTGATTATTGATATTGATATTATGCAGAGCTCTATCCGGTGCATAGTTGGTGGGTCAAGGTCCCAATGAAATGAAAGATTTCAAATGAAATAATTTCGAGTCGACTTTGATGAATATTGGAATATGATGCATCTTTAGCATGATGTTTAAAGTAAATGACATGGTGTCACATATCCTTGTTACTCATACTCATGACATGCACGATTCTTGCTTACTAAGCATTGGCTTATGTAGTTCTTGCATTGTAGGTGAACATGGAACTATGTAGAGGGCACGGCTAGCTGTGAAGCTCTTACGGGATTCCAAAGATCAATGTACATGGATGACGACCTGTAGGGTTATTTTGTGGGCTATTGGTTTGAGCTTACACTCTATTGTGTCATATTTTGGGGGTCTTGTCGTGTATAACTTTTGAAATGGCCTATAGATGTGTTTATAACCTTAGAACATACGTGTTGGATTATGGTTATATGATCATTGATTTTGATATAATATATGATCATCACAGGTGATTCGAAGTTAACAAATAGGGACATAATTGTGCAAATGCTCGTTTCATTTTATTAAAAAAAAGTATATCTAAATTTTATGTCCAGATCGAGTTACGAATATCATTTCAACATAGGAAATAGTATGGTTATCTGTATATACTTGGGGTGTGACATTGGTGTACACCTTAGTTTACACTTTGCCACGTGACATTACCCTATTAGACAGTATAAATTTCAAATAGTTTACCCATCCAATTGACACATGACAACAATGCAAGTGCCAAACAACATCTCAAAAATCAGTGTACAAATAACAAAGTTCAATCGGTAGGAACCTTGCTACATGTACACTATGGTATACACTTTAGTTTACACTTTACCACGTGATATTACCCTATTGGACAGTTTAAATTTCAAGATGTTCTCCCATCAAATTGAAACTTGATAACAATTCAAGTGTCAAACGACGTGTAAAAAATCCTTGTACAAATTGTAAAGTTCAATCGGTAAAAATCGTGCTACATGTACACTATGGTGTACTCCTTGATTTACACTTTCCCACTTGACATTTCCCTATTGGTTAGTTTAAAGTTTAAACAGTTTTCCCATGCAATTGACACTTGACAACAATGCAAGTGTCAAACAACTTGCCAAAAATC
>NW_019236489.1:0-2105 GCF_002742605.1 Olea europaea var. sylvestris
TGCCTAAACTAGAACCTATAGAAAATGTTGTGTGTGGACCATGTTAACTAGGTAAACAACTCAGGGTAAAATCTTGACTAAAAAGCCTTTAGAATGGACTTAATGGGACCATCTAGACCTGAGAGTTTAGGAGGTAAACGTTACATTCTGGTTGTGGTAGATGACCTCTCTAGGTTTACATGGGTAGAATTGCTTAGGGAAAAATCCAATGCATGTGACCTTGTCATATCCTTGTGTAAAAGGCTTAGTAATGAACTCAATCACACAATATCCTGAATGTGAAGTGATCATGAAAAAGAGTTTGAAAACTCCAACTTTGAGAACTTGTGCATGGATGAAGGAATACTTCATGAGTTCTCCTCTCTTATCACTCCTCAAAAACATGGGGTAGTTCAAAGGAAGAATCGCGTTCTTCAAAAAATTGCTAGGGCCATGCTTCCTGGCAAAGGACTAGCTTTACATTTCTGGGGAGAAGCTGTCAATACTGCATGCCACATAGTCAACAGAGTATATCTTAGATCCAAAACTGATCAGACACCGTATGAGATCTTAAAAGGTAAAAAGCCTCCTGTCAAATATTTTTGTGTGTTTGGCAGCAAGTGCTACATCTTGCGTGACAAAGAGAACTTAGGAAAGTTTGATGTCAGGAGTGATTAGGTGATTTTCTTAGGATACTCTAGGAACAGCTGAGCCTATCAAGTGTATAACACATGTACACGTGTAGTTATGGAGTCCGTAAATTTTATTATAAATGATTCTGTGAGTGAGGGGGAGAGTGTTGAAAATTTGGATAGGTTGGCTGATCTAAGTATAGATCCTGTGTGTTTTAGTAAACCAAAAGAACCACCTAGTCCTGAATCTTCCTCTAAGGATCCAGAATCTTCTAACAAGTAGCAATCCCCTAGTGACAAAAACTAACTCTCTAAGGAACCATCGTCTAGAGTTAAGTCTAATCATCCTAAAGAAAATATTATTGGGGACCTAGATGAAGGCATGAGGTTACGTAAGAGGGTACTGAATAATCTAGCTTACACTAGCTATGTCTCACAGATAGAGCCTAAGAAAGTTGAATAAGCCCTTAGAGATGAATGTTGAGTTAATGTGATGCATGAAGAACTAAATCAATTTGCAAGAAACAATGTGTGGCTCTTAGTCCCTAGGCTTGAAAATTGTAATGTAATTGGTATAAGTGGATTTTTAAAAACAAGATCGATGACGAAGGTACTATAAATAGGAATAAGGCTACACTAGTTGTTCAGGCTGAAGGGATTGATTTTGATGAGACATTTGCTCCTGTTGCATGCCTTGAATCCATTCGCATTCTCCTTGCTATTGCTTGTACCCTTGGCTTCAAACTTTACCAAATGGATGTCAAGAGTGTCTTCTTGAATTGAATACTTCAAGAAAAAGCCTATGTTGAACAACCCTAAGGATTCATAGATCCTAAGTTTCCTCACTATGTCTTCAAACTCAACAAAGCATTGTATGGTCTGAAATAAGCCCCTAGAGCTTGGTATGATAGAGTTACAACATACCTCGAGGAACGTGGTTTCTCCAGAGATGGTGCTGATAGGACTTTATTCATTTGATGTATTGAAGAAACCATCACCATTGCCCAAATTTATGTTGATGACATAATTTATGGTTCTCCCATTGAGTCTCTTGCTCATGAGTTTGCTGAATGCAAGAAGCAAGAATTTGAGATGAGCATGGTTGGTGAATTGAGTTACTTCCTTGGTCTCCAAGTGAAACAAATTGATTATGGGTTGTTCATATCTCAATCAAAGTAAGCCAAAGACGTTGTTAAAATATTTGGGTTGGATAATAAGAAATACACTAGTACACCTATGAGTACAAGTGTAAAGTTAGGTCATGATCATATAGGCAAGAGCATAGACCCCTCGTTATACAGGAGTATAATAGCTAGTCTACTCTATCTCACAGCTACTAGACCTGACATAGCCTTCAGTGTTGGCGTGTGTGCAAAATTTCAGGTGAATCCTAAGGAATCACATTTGAATACTTCAGACGTATCATTAGGTATGTGAATGGGACTATAGATCTTGGCATTTTATACTCTAGGGACTCTAATCTTGATTTGGCCG
>NW_019236490.1:0-2105 GCF_002742605.1 Olea europaea var. sylvestris
TTCGCGACGGTGTCGGAATGGGCTAAAATTTGACACGTTGATCGGAAAAGAAAAATCGCGCTAGGGGCAATTTAGTCATTTTTTTCGCGACGGAGTCGAAATGGGCTCAAATTTGACAGGTTGATCGGAAACAAAAATCGCGCCGCGGGCAATTTCGTCTTTTTTCGCGACGGTGTCGGAATGGGCTGAAATTTGACTGGTTGATCGGAAACAAAAATCGCGCCGGGAGTAATTTCGACATTTGTCGCGACGGTGTTGGAATGGGCTGAAATTTGACAGGTTGATCGGAAACAAAAATCGCGCCAAGGGTAATTTCGTCATTTTTCGTGACGGTGTCGAAATGGGCTGAAATTTGGCTGTTGATCGGAAACAAAAATCGCGTCGCGGGCAATTTCGTCATTTTTCGCGACGGTGTCGGAATGGGCTGAAATTTGGCTGGTTGATTGGAAGCAAAAATCGCGCCGGGGGCAATTTCGTCTTTTTTTCACGACGGTGTCGGAATGGTCTAAAATTTGACAGGTTGATCGGAAACAAAAATCCTGCCCGGTGCAATTTCGTCATTTTTCGCGACGGTGTCGGAATGGGCTAAAATTTGACAGGTTGATTGGAAGCAAAAATCGTGCCAGGGGCAATTTAGTCATTTTCCGCGACGGAGTCGAAATGAGCTCAAATTTGACAGGTTGATCGGAAACAAAAATCGCGCCGTGGGCAATTTCATCTTTTTTCGCGACGGTGTCGGAATGGACCGAAATTTGGTTGTTGATTGGAAACAAAAATCGCGCCGGGGCGAATTTCGTCATTTTCCCGACGGTGTCGGAATGGGCTGAAATTTGGCTGGTTGATCGGAAACAAAAATCGCGCCGGGGACAATTTCGTCATTTTTCGCGACGGTGTTGGAATGGGCTGAAATTTGGCTGTTGATCGGAAGCAAAAATCGCGCCGGGGGCAATTTCGTCTTTCTTCACGACGGTGTCGGAATGGTCTAAAATTTGATGGGTTGATCGGAAACAAAAATCGTGCCTGGTGTAATTTCGTCATTTTCCGCGACGGTGTCGGAATGGGCTAAAATTTGCCACGTTGATCGGAAAAGAAAAATCGCGCTAGGGGCAATTTAGTCATTTTTCGCGACGGAGTCGAAATGGGCTCAAATTTGACAGGTTGATCGGAAACAAAAATCGCGCCCGGTGCAATTTCCTCTTTTTTCGTGACGGTGTCGGAATGGGCTGAAATTTGGCTGGTTGATCGGAAACAAAAATCGCGCCGGGGGCAATTTCGTCAATTTCGCGACGGTGTCGGAATCGGCTAAAATTTGACAAATTTATCGGAAACAAAAATCGCTCCGGGGGCAATTTCGTCATTTTTCGCGACGGTCTCGGAATGGGCTAAAATTTGGATGGTTGATTGGAAACAAAAATCGCGCCGGGGGCAATTTCGTCAATTTCGCGACGGTGTCGGAATCGGCTAAAATTTGACAAATTTATCGGAAACAAAAATCGCTCCGGGGGCAATTTCGTCATTTTTCGCGACGGTCTCGGAATGGGCTAAAATTTGGATGGTTGATTGGAAACAAAAATCGCGCCGGGGGCAATTTCGTCAATTTCGCGACGGTGTCGGAATGGGCTCAAATTTGACCGGTTGATCGGAAACAAAAATCGCGTCGGGCGCAATTTCGTCTTTTTTCGCGACGGTGTTGAAATTGTCTAAAATTTGACAGGTTGATTGGAAACAAAAATCGCGCCGGGGGCAATTACGTCATTTTTCGCGACGGTGTCAGAATGAGCTGAAATTTGGCTGTTTGATTGGAAGCAAAAATCGTGCCGGGGGCAATTTTGTCTTTTTTCGCGACGGTGTCGGAATGGGCTTAAATTTGACAGGTTGACCGGAAATAAAAATCGTGCCGGGTACAATTTCGTCATTTTTCGCGACGGTGTCGGAATGGGCTAAAATTTAACAGGCTGATCGGAAACAAAAATCGCGCCAATGGCAATTTCTTCATTTTTCGCGACGGTGTCGGAATGTGCTGAAATTTGGCTGGTTGATTGGAAGCAAAAATCGCGCCGGGGGTAATTTCGTCTTTTTTCGCAACGGTGTCGAAATGGGCTAAA
>NW_019236491.1:0-2105 GCF_002742605.1 Olea europaea var. sylvestris
CACAGTCGCGAAAAATGACGAAATTACACCCGGCGCGATTTTTGTTCCCGATCAACCCGTCAAATTTGAACCCATTTCAACACGGTCTCGAAAAATGACGAAATTGCCCCTGGCGCGATTTTTGTTTCCGATCAACCTGTCAAATTTGAGCCCATTCCGGCACTGTCGAGAAAAATGACGAAATTGCCCCCGGCGCGATTTTTGATCCCGATCAACCAGTCAAATTTCCGCCAATTCCGACACAGTCGAAAAAATGACGAAATTACACCCGGGGCGATTTTTTTTCCCGATCAACCAGCCAAATTTTAGCCCATTCCGACACAGTCGAGAAAAATGACGAAATTGCCCTCGGCGCGATTTTTATTTCCGATCAAACTGCCAAATTTCAGCCAATTCCGACACAGTCGAGAAAAATGACGAAATTGCCCTCGGCGCGATTTTTATTTCCGATCAAACTGCCAAATTTCAGCCAATTCCGACACAGTCGAGAAAAATGACGAAATTGCCCTCGGCGCGATTTTTATTTCCGATCAAACTGCCAAATTTCAGCCAATTCCGACACAGTCGAGAAAAATGACGAAATTGCCCTCGGCGCGATTTTTATTTCCGATCAAACTGCCAAATTTCAGCCAATTCCGACACAGTCGAGAAAAATGACGAAATTGCCCTCGGCGCGATTTTTATTTCCGATCAAACTGCCAAATTTCAGCCAATTCCGACACAGTCGAGAAAAATGACGAAATTTCCCCCGGCGCGATTTTTATTTTCGATCAAACTGCCAAATTTCAGCCAATTTCGACACAGTCCAAAAAAATGACGAAATTGCCCCCGGCGCGATTTTTGATCCCGATCAACCAGTCAAATTTCCGCCAATTCCGACACAGTCGAAAAAATGACGAAATTACACCCGGGGCGATTTTTTTTCCCGATCAACCAGTCAAATTTTAGCCCATTCCGACACAGTCGAGAAAAATGACGAAATTGCCCCCAGCGCGATTTTTATTTCCGATCAAACTGCCAAATTTCAGCCAATTTCGACACAGTCGAGAAAAATGACGAAATTGACCCCGGCGCGATTTTTGATTCCCGATCAACCGGTCAAATTTTAGCCAATTCCAACACAGTCACGAAAAAAGACGAAATTACACCCGGCGCGATTTTTGTTCCCGATCAACCTGTCAAATTTGAGCCCATTCCAACACAGTCACGAAAAAAAGAAGAAATTGCCCCCGGGGTGATTTTTGTTCCCGATCAACATGTCAAATTTTAGCCCATTCCGACAAAGTCGAGAAAAATGACGAAATTGCTCCCGGCGCGATTTTTACTTCCGATCAAACTGCCAAATTTCAGCCAATTTCGACACAGTCGAGAAATATGACGAAATTGCCCCGGCGCGATTTTTGTTTCCGATCAACCAGTCAAATTTTAGCCAATTCCGACACAGTCGCGAAAAATGATGAAATTACCCCCGGCGCGATTTTTGTTCCCGATCTACCTGTCAAATTTGATCCCATTCCAACGCAGTCGCGAAAAATGACGAAATTACCCCCGGCGCGGTTTTTGTTCCCGATCAACCTGCCAAATTTGAGCCCATTCCGACACATTCGAGAAAAATGACGAAATTGCCCCTGACGCGATTTTTGTTTACGATCAACCCGTCAAATTTTAGCCAATTCCGACACAGTCGCGAAAAATGATGAAATTACACCCGGCGCGATTTTTGTTCCCGATCTACCTGTCAAATTTGATCCCATTCCAACGCAGTCGCGAAAAATGACGAAATTACCCCGTCGCGATTTTTGTTTCCGATCAACCTGTCAAATTTGAGCCCATTCCGGCACAGTCTAGAAAAATGACGAAATTGCCTCCGGAGCTATTTTTATTTCCGATAAAACTGCCAAATTTAAGCCAATTCCGACACAGTCGAGAAAAATGACGAAATTGCCCCCGCCGCGATTTTTGTTTCCGATCAACCAGTCAAATTTTAGCCAATTCCGATACAGTCGCTAAAAATGACGAAATTCCACCCGGCGCGATTTTTGTTTCGGATCAACCAGTCAAATTTTAGCCCATTCCGACAAAGTCGAGAAAAATGACGAAATTGC
>NW_019236492.1:0-34109 GCF_002742605.1 Olea europaea var. sylvestris
GGGGAAACGCAAGCCTTGGGATTGGAATTCGGTTTGGCAGAGAGAATAGCAGCGGTTGAAGTTGCAGCAGTACAGGCCATAGTCGTTGATTGATAGCTCTGAAATCGCTTGCTGTCTGAATATGATGAATCTGGAGAGTGGCAATAGTGTCTTTCGGTGGAGAGTCAAAATATTTGTTGGTGTGAAAAGATATACAGTGGAATATTCAAGAAGGTTCTCTTTGTACTTTCTGAAAAATTAATAATCTTTTTTTATCAAAATTTAGGTCTCATTTGGAGTGATTTTAAAAATTGATTTTGTAGTCGTTAGGAGAAAAGTGTGGGTCATTTGTGAGAGAAGAAGTCAAATTTTACGGTTGGTATAGTGAAATAATGGTCAAAAAAATCAATTTTATAGGGTGAAAAATCATTACCAAACAAGCTATTAATGTTACCAAAAGTTAGGGATTGTTTGGTGCCCATTTTTCTCAAAAAATGCATTTTAAAATGGTGTTATTATGAATAATATATGGTTAAAAAATAAGAAAAAATTTTGAGTTTGCTTGTAATATTATTTTATTAAAAAATGTGTAGTTAAAATAGTGTCAAATCACTATTGAAAAATGTAATTTGATGAAAAATGGGCTCGAACAAGGGCTTACAAATATTTTGAACGAATGGATGCTAAAAAAAAAAAAAAAATGATAATTCGACATGCACATTATGTTATGCATAAAGGTATTCATAATATACATGTGAAATTTCATGATTAGAGAAATGAAAAAACTTTTTTTCTAGCCCTCCAATGATGTAATGTCACTTGTACATTATAGACACCATAATATACATATAGCATAATTCGAAAAAATATATATACCATAACTAATTTCCATTAAAAAAATTTAGGGCCTATTTTGTATTGATTCTTAGAATCAATTTTTTGATCGTTAAAGATAAAAGTGAGTCTCACCTATAAGTGAAGAAATAAAAAATGACAGTTAATCATGTTAAGTAACGTTTAAAAATTTGATTTTTTTGATTTGAAAAATCGGAACCAAACGAGGTATTGTTCCTGTATCGTTTCATACAAACAAAAATGTCATACATTGAGAAAATCAAATTTGTATATTCATTTTTTTTAAAAATCATATCAAACACAAGTACGTGTACCAAAATGTTTCAAAAATTCGCTCCATATCTACTATGTTATGTTCGACTGAGCTGGTATAGTAGAGATATTAATTAGACTTGTGGAAATTAAAATTTGATCGATATATAATTGTTGAAGCTCGAAGATGATCAAACTGGAGCATTGCCAGAAGGCAAGCCATGTGGACTCAATGGCAAAATAACAGAAGAATAGTCTATAATGATATAGTTAGAATTTAGCTTGAATTCATTCTGCTTCCACACGTGCATTCTCTATGTAAATTAGTTAGGAAAAGATTTTTTATTTGATGTATATATACCCAGTTCCATTGTATATTGTAACAACGCATTAAGTGAATAATATTCATTCCATTTTCCAAATTCATTTGTGTTGAGCTTTACATTCTTCAAAAATTAATATGGTATTAGAAACAGAAGTGGAGGAATCAAATTCTGGAAATACAAATCCTTTCCCAAAAATACTAATCCAAATAATAGTCAAAACCAGCTGCAAGCTAGTGGAAGCAACTGAGGGGTCCTTTCCATGATCCAACTCATCCCAGTAGTCCTTACTATATTGACAGCAATGATGGAAGTGTTGTTATGCTGATCACTCATGTTTTGGACTCCAGCAACTATTACTCCTGGGCTCGTTCGATGAGAAGGGCATTGAGGATAAAAAATAAGCTTGGTTTCATAGATGGTACCTTTTGTGAGCCAAAGGATCCGAATGATCCATTAATGGAGTATTGGCTACGATATAATGAAATTGTCATAACATGGATGCAGAACGCTATGGCTATTGACATCAAGAGAGCACTATTTATGCTAAAACAGCTTACCTTCTTTGGCTTGATCTTGAGCAACGTTTCTCCTCGAGAAATGCTTCGCGCATTTTTGAAGTAAAAAAAGGATATCATAATCTTAATGCAAAATTAAGATTCTGCAAGTGTGTACTTCTCCAGACTCAAAATTCATTTGGATGAGCAGTTGAATTATGAAAGCATTCCAAACTATACATGTGGAGGCTTGAAAATTGTGATTTAAAACCAGCAAAAGGATTGTGTTATGAAGTTTTCGATGGGGCTAAATGACTCCTACAAGCAAATCAAGGCTCAGATCCTACTAATCAAACCATTTCCTAGCTTGAATGAAGTATATTTTTTAGTCCAACAAGAAGAAAAAAGGAGGGAAATACCGAATCCAACTCCTTCAAGTTCTGACTCCAAGACTTCAAAGCAAGATGAGTTTCAAATATAGAAGTAACCAGGACCTTTCACCCCATAGAAAGGATAAATACTACTACACATATTGCAAGATTGCTGGTCATTCACTTGAACAATGTTTTAAGGTAAATCCAAATAGACTAGTCTGTACCTATTGCCAAATGCTAAGACATGGTGCACACAAGTGCTTCAAACTTCATGTATTTCCACCAGGGCATAGGTCCAGTTATAAAGGAAAATCTGCAGCCAACATGGTGTCTACAAGAACGAGTCCCAATCAGGAGGTGGTGAAGGAAAAGGCCAAGTATCTTTAAGTTATGAGCAGTATTCTCAACTCATGGCACTCCTCAAACAAGCAACAAACTCTCAGCATTTTCACCTCTTCATCAAATAATGTCGAAACTCTTGTTACACCTTCCCCATCTAGTGAAGGCACTCATAAAATGTCTGAAATATCTCTGTCTTTAATTGCATTTCATCACAAACAAAAAAGTGTCTCTAATGTTCCATGGATCTTTGACACAGGAGCAACAGATCATATGATCTGCTCTACTTCATATTCTACATTTATCCAGGCTAATGTATATTACTCTGTGGCTTTAGCAAATGGAGAAAATGTTTTTGCCACACATGTAGGAACTGTCAAAATTTCATAATCTATTACTCTTCATAATGTCCTTTGCATCCCTAGCTTTACTTTCAATTTAATCCTTGTTTTCTTTTCTGATTATTGCTATATTCAGGACCTTTTGACTTGAAAAACGACAGGAGTAAGTGAGGTAAAGGATGGACTATATCATATGATCATAAGGCTAGTATCTGCTTTAGCTTTGACAGAGGTTCTTAATCAATCCAAGTGTTCCTTATCTGCATGCACTATCAATAAACATGAGGGATTTGATCTGTGACATTACAGATTGGGGCATTCCTCATACTCCAACTTCAGTCCTGACAGCAATGTTCACATAACACTATCCTCCAACACCAATTCCTACACCATTTGTCCCTTAGCCAAGAAACACAAATTACCTTTTAATATAAGCCATCACAAAACAAAGAAATGGTTCAAGTTAATTTATTGTGACATTTGGGGAACTTGTAATGAATTGAGTAGTGATGGTCCAAACATTTTTTATCCATTGTTGACGATTTCACTAGATGCACATGGATTTATATGCTAAGGGTGAAATCTGATGCCACTACTACTTTACAAAACTTTTGTACACTGATAGAAATCCAATTTGAAGCCAAATTAAAAACTTTCGAACAGATAATGGATATGAGTTCGATATGATTGAATTTTACCTAAGAAAATGCATAATGCACCAAAGAACTTGTGTTGAAGTACCTAAACAAAATGCCACGGTTGAAAGAAAACATCAACAAATTTTAAATGTGGCAAGAGCTTTGAAATTTCAAAGTGGGCTATCTTTAAAGTATTGGAATGACTTTGTTCTCACAGTTGTATTCCTCATAAATACAACACCAACTTCCATTTTAGATCACAAAATCCCCTTTGAAATACTCTTCCAAACCAAACCCAACTATACTAATCTGAGAGTCTTTGGATGCCTTGCTTTTGCTGCCACTCTTGCCAGTGAAAGACATAAATTTGATCTTAGATCTAAAAAATTTGTCTCCATTGGTTGTCTTTTTTGTATCAAAGGATACAGATTATTAGATTTAAAGACAAATAAAGTTTTTTTATTTCAAGGAATGTCAACTTTTATGAGAACATTTTTCCTTGCAAAAATCTGAACTCCAAAACAACATTCCTCTGTCCAACTTTGATCATCTCAGTTTCACACAAAACCTTAGTGTATCTAATGATCATGTCATCAATTTACTTAGTAGTGCTGATCATATTGACCATACTAATGAAGATTCATTTCTACCTGATATTCGAGCCTATATACAAACTTCTAACTTCAAAATAGATACCAGCAATGATAGGGTTAATTTAACAAACGGTCACTGAAAGTACACGAAAATTTCGAAACGGTCACTGAAGTTTAAAATTTTTAGTAACGATCACTTAAGTTTTTGGGCGCTTTCAGGAACGGTCATTGAAATTTAAAAATATTTTTTTAGTTTTTTTGGGCTACTTTTACGACAACTTTTCGGCCACTTCGAACTACTAATACCGTCGAATTTTGATACCGTTGGAAAGCTTACAATGTCCTCTTCAATGACGACCCAAAATCTCCCCGGATTCAATCAAAAATTGTCGCAAAAGTAGCCCAAAAAATCTGAAAATCTGCCCAGATTTTTAGATTTTTTGGGCAAATTTTGCGGAGATTTTTCGACAACTTCCGACCATCAAGATCGTCGAATTTTAATATCGTTGGAAAGACCATAATGTTCTCTTCAATTATCATCCAAAATCTCCTCCAAACTCTAAAGGATTCAACCGAAATAAACCTACAAAATCGGCCACCCAAAAAGGCAAAAATCTGCCCAAATTCGGGATGCTGACTTTGTGGGTTTATTCCGGCCAAGTCTTTTGGACTTATGGAAAGATTTTGGATGGTAATTGAAGAGGAAATTGTTAACTTTTCAAAAATATCAAAATCCGGTTGTCTTGGTGGTCGGAAGTTACTGAAAAGTTGCTGCAAAAGTCGTCCAAAAAATTGAAGAATCTACCCAGTTTTTTGCCTTTCGGGTAACTAACTTTATGGGTTTATTCCAATCTAATCCTTTGGAGTTTGGAGGAGATTTTTTATGGTAATTGAAGAGGACATTGTGGACTTTTCAAGGATATCAAATTTCGACGATATTGGCAGTCGGAAGTTACCAAAAAGTTGCCTCAAAAGTAACCCAAATTTTCACCTTTTTGGGTAGCCGATTTTGTGGGTTTATTTCGCCTGAATCCTTTGAAGTTTGGGGGAGATTTTGGTGGTAATTTAAGAGAACATTGTGGGCTTTTCAATGATATCAAAATTTGACAGTTTTGATGGTTGGAGTTGTCAGAAAATCACCGCAAAAGTCACCCAAAAATCTAAAAATATGCCCAAATTTTCAGATTTTTGGGGCAACTTTTGCGGCAATTTTCCGGTCAAATCCTTGGAATTTCGAGGAGATTTTGGATGAAAATTGAAGAGGACATTGTAGACTTTCCAATGGTTCGATGGTAGAAAGTGGCCAAAAAGTTGCCCAAAAAACTGAAAAAATGTTTTTGAACTTCAGTGACCGTTTCTTTAAGTTTTTAAATTTTAGTGAATGTTTCTGAAAGTTTTTAAACTTCAGCGATCGTTTTTGAAAGCGCCCCGAAACTTAAGTGACTTTTACTGAAAGTTATAAATTTCAGTGATCATTTTGTAACTTTTGCGTAAGTTCAGTGAGCGTTTGTGAAATTAACCCGCAATGATATAACATAATAATATGTTAACAGTTTGGAACAAATCATCCTATTGTCACACATTTACCCTATAGGTCTAGCAAAATTCGAAGGGCCTTTTCTCGCTTACAAGACTTTATATGTCAAGAAGTTTTTTTACCTCTTCCATCTTAGAAGTTGAACAAGCAAACTGCAAGTAGTAACTTCCCGTTTAGTGATAGAATTTCCTACGATAAACTATCTACATCTTATCGTGCTTTTGTAACCTCAATAATAAATCACTTTGAGCCTAGAAATTATCAAGAAGCCATGACCTCTCCTGAATGGAGTGCAACCATGAAAGCTTAGATTGAGGCACTATAGTTTTGACTAATCTACCACCTGATAAGGAGGCCATAGGATGCAACTGGATGTACAAAATCAAATTCAACACCAACGGTAGCATTGAAAGGTTTAAGGCACACCTTATAGCGAAGGGATATGCACCAAAGGAGGGACTTGACCACCACGAAATATTCTTCATTGTGGCTAAGTTAGTCACTATTAGAACTTTGTAGCAGTATTGGCGATTAAAGGGAGGTATCTATCTCAATTTGATGTGAATAATGCCTTTCTAGATGGTGATTTGGACGAGGAAGTTTGCATGGAGTTGGCCGTGGTTACTCAAATGTTAATGGTAATAAAGTCTGCAAGCTACGCAAGGCTTATATGATTAAAATGGGCTTCAGGTCAATGGTATTTGCTGTCAATTTTTATACCTCGCAAGTGTGCAGATCGTAACAACTTATATAGTGAACATAAGAGTCCAAATATCGTTCACACGAGGACTACTATTTAACGATTGGTTCAATTATTCCTAACTTTAATTTGATCGAAAACAAATAATAAGTTTTGTGATTAATGTCTAAATTATTCTAACTAAATTAAATTATCTAGCATACACAACTTATCGAATTTGTGTTTTAAAAGTAAGAATATGGATGCTAGAACTTACAATTTTACTTATGGATCCCCTTTAATTCGCCAATCAAGATTCAATACAATTGTAGTGTTCGATCGAATTCTTCTAAAGTATTCAATTTACCTCTTTCGAGTTTTTATTGAGCATATTTAACTAATTCAATCATATATCTCTATATGAATCAATTTTATTTAAATGAAATATTAGTTCTAAGAATTCACTTAACGACCGCAATAATTAGTATAGATATTTCTACACATTATACTAAATTATCGATTTTAATATGTGGTCTAAATCTATAATTCACTTATTGAATCGTAATATATTCACAAAATCATTGAATAATTGGTCAAAGAATTCAACGCATTCAGTACATAATTAAAATCAACACATATGCATTTAAAGAACTTGAATCTTGAATAAAAGAAATAAAGGATCATACCTAGATTACATTATTCACCCTAGCTAAGAATTTAGCTACTTTTAATAATGAGAAAAATAAAAAGTACAGAGCTCATAACCGAGTTTTGAAATCTTGATCATGGAAAGAATTGGATCTTGCATCAAGAATTTTTTTCAACCTCAAAAGTTATCAAACCCTAACTTTTGCTATTTGATCTTGATGATTATGTATTTTTTTCCCCCCAAATTGTGTGGAACCCCCCCCCCCCTCGAAAGTGTAAAAACTTGTATCTATAGTTGTCTCCTAGTTTGTGTAGAAATTAGGATTTTATGAACTTCAAAACGGGCCAAAAGAGCCACGACGCCACCTTTTGGATAGAAATTTTGACTACACTTTTTCAGTATTTTTTTTATCAAAACATTCTCTTTCGATATCCGATTGAGACGATTCAAAGTACGTTGGAAAGTAACTCAAAGGGCTACAACTTTATTTTAGATACCAATTTCCAATTCAAATGTTTGTTATGTTAAAAATGGGTCTCAATATAAGACTGAAAATTCGGAGCATAACTTTTTCAGTTTGGAAATTGATATGTGATAATACTTTAACTATATTTTCATCCTTTTGACTTTTCTCTTTATTCAATTGACTCCTAACACTCTCGAATCTTCATTGTGAGGTCTGACACAATTTTAAAGTATTTACACTTTAGTCCCCGAACTTTAGATCTCTTACAATTTAGCCTTTCTGCTAATTTTCGCTTCTTTCTTTCAATTCCGCTTCCATTCATCAAGTTTCACCTAATAAACGAAACATACAATAAATTGGCTATAATTGTTCAAAAGAACTATTAAATGTCTATATTTTTATGTGCAAATAAGTGTATAAAATACACTTATCAGTATTATAAACTTTCCAATTTCATTGTCGAACAAGGTTTTATCCAATCTAGAGCAGACTTTAGCTTGTTCACTGAATCTACTAGTAATTCTATCACAATCATTTTACTTTATGTAGACGACATAATAGTTGCTGACAACTGTGTCGATACCATCAATGATCTTAAAATCGCCCTCAATGACAATTTCAAAATTAAGGACGTAGGGAAGTCGAAATATTTTAAAAGGATTGAAGTGGCGAGGTCTAAACATGGCATTCATATATGTCAGATAAAATATGCTCTAGATATCTTGGCAGATTCAGACACCACTGGTTCAACTCTTGCTAAGATTTCCCTTGATCAAAATATTAAACTTAGCAAGGATGAAGAAGAGTTGCTCACATACCCATCACTTCACAGAAGGTTAATTGGAAGGCTACTTTATCTAACAATCACCCAACCTGATCTTGCATATTCGGTTCTGCTGTTAAGTCAGCACATGAACAATCCTAGGATTCCACATCTACATCAAAAGAGCATGGATACTATGAGTAATCCTAGAATTGCATAAGGTGTTGCAATATATCAAAAAGAGCACATGGACAAGGGTTGTTCTATCCCACAAATTCAAAGCTACAATTGGAAGACTACTGTAATTCTGACCGAAGGGCTTGTTTGGACATTGGGAAGTCAACAACGGGACATTGTGTATTCATTAGGACATCTCTAATGTCATGGAAGTCGAAGAAGTAGCTTGTTGTATCTCGATCTTCCGCAAAGGTAGAATATAGGGCAATAACAAATATTTGCTGTGTGTTAACGTGGCTCAGGTACTTGATTAAGGATTTGTAGATTGATCATCCCCAAGAAGTAGTTCTGAATTGATATAATAAGGCTACAATTCAAATAGCCACAAATCTAATTTTTCATGAAAAGGACCAAACACATAGAGCTTGATTGTCATCTTATTCGAGACAAGATACAAGATAGTAGCATTATCACCCAACACATTCCCAATACATCACAAATTGCAAATATTTTAACCAAGGCCTTAAATTCTCAAGGTTTTTACTTTTGAATGTTCAAGATAGGAGTAATGGATGTATAATCTCCATCTTGCTAGGGCTATTGAAGCTCCAAGATGATCAAGCTGGAGCATTGGTAGAAGGCAAACCATGTGGACTCAATGGCAAAATAACAAAAGAATAATCTAGAATTCATTTGTGTTGAGCTTTACATTCTTCAAAACTAATTATAATCAACAGATCTTTCTATGCGTCTTAATTGGTGCATGCCAATAAAAGCTCCAAATAATTTGTCTACAATTTGCATCTCTTCTATCAAAACTCTAAATTCCAATAAAATGAAAAATAAAAGAACGAAAATTTGTTTGTTGTAAACTTCAAATTCAGATTGTATTCTTGCCTTTCATTTCGACATCATTGTTTGTCGATAAACTATCGAATATATATGATGAATTTGGAGAAACCAACCGTTTACCATTTATGGTATATATATTATTCATACACACTATGCAAGCAGGATATAAATTTTAAACACAAAATAAGTGGCCAACTTTTATTTTTGCGTTTTGATCAATGCTCTAACCAAGTCATACCAAATTAATTTGATTTGGTTTTGTTCTGTTGCGGAAGCTCTCTCAAAAGATCTTCAAACGGTGGTTTTCCAGGCTCAATCCAACGTACCTTTCTTTACCAACAATCAATCCAAACGGCTCCAAATCACAACCAATTGATTCACCTTGGTTGCTATACAATCTTACCCACGTAGAACAAGAAAGAATGATAATTTATGGCCACAAAGGCTAGGAGAAGACACCACAAAGGTATACTGTGAAAGAACTACCAATTGCACACGTTATACAAGCGTTTTGAACACTTCTGAACACCTTTTTCTCACACAAAAGGGGGGCAGTCGGGATTCACTAGTTTCTTCTCTCAAAATCACACAATCATCATATCAAAGAGGCTAGGGTTATATTCATATATATACTCTAGGGTTAGGCTTTAAGTTGAACCATTAAAGGGGTAAACGGGCCAAGATTCAAACCATCCATAAGGAATACAATTGGGGCGGGTGTAGCTCATGGATTTGGTTGTTGGACTTATTTCATTCATCGGCCTATGCCTATGAAATAATATTAACCCACGTTAACATAATAGCCTGGGATTTATTGGATATCAAAAACCCAACATGTTCGATTTTAATAACTGGATTGAATTGGTTTTGGTTGAAATTTGCTCAAATTGACCAAGTCAATTTTCATTTCGAGTTGGATCTAGAATCAACCCAATCCAAACCAAGCCCAGACATATTATTCCTTGTTTGGTCTATCTTAAAATTTAAATCAATGTCAACAATTAATTTTAGTCATACATTTTATGGGATCCATAACTTTTTCGTCACACATTTCATTAACTTTTATTAAAATTTACTAGAAATCTGATTTTTAGCTACACAAAACAAGGGCTACTTAAATGAAAAGCTAGGATGTAAATGCTGTGTTTTGAAGGTTGGTGAACAAAGTGCATCACAAGTCAAAGGTTGGATACGTCAATTGCTATTTCATCTGAACTAAACTTGTGTGGGTAAAAACACAGTAACCTCATAAACTAAGGACCAATTTGAAAAAACGAGAATCAGTTCTCTCATTTTCTTTCCCTTCCCTCCACATCTATCCCAAACAAAATTCCCTCCCTTCCCTCGTTTTCTACTCCCCTCCTATCCCCCCTCCACCCCCGTCCGCACACAGACACACACATTTACCATTATAAAATCTCAAACCCTCATTTTCCCTCTCTCTCTTGTAATCTAAAACCCTAAAATTTGCAGCCAACTTTATTAGTTTGAATGCATTAATTTAATTAACTATTTTTGTTAAGAGTAATGGCTGGGCCAGGAGTTTCGACCGGCGACTCGGGGGCAAAAGGACAGACCGTCCAGACACCATCGACGTCGATCCGGCGGCATCTACCGTTCTCGTCGATGAAGCCGCCGTTCTTTCCCCCTAATGACTACCACCGCTTCTCGACGCCGGGCGGCATCCCCGCCTCTGATCACCCACCGGAAGTTGTTGTGGTTAAGTCTCCTGTGGGTTTCGAATACTAAGCTTGTTCAACTTAATTTGCTGCTTTTTATGTTTTTATGTTGGATGTGTATTTACTGTGTTATTAGTTTTTAGGTGGGATTTTATTCAATTCTCTAATTAAATGTAAATTGTTACACTTATTGAGCGTAAAGTTATCTATACCTATAATCACGATATTCATAGACAAGTTTATATATAAATAATAAAAGAGAACCATAATTCCTCATCGATTGAGGGGAAATTGTACAATTATCCATCACAACCTATGTTCTATCAAATTCTATATGAATGAAGTAAGAACTTGGAAGTTCTTGTGTTTCGAACTGTAGGTTTGTGTTAATGATATCAATGTTTGTCATATATTAAGAGATAACTTTGTTAACACAGCATGGTAAGTCTACTACTGTAGTGCGACAAACACTACCGTGAAATGATATGTGGACATCTTACGGAGTGAAAGTGCACTAGCTTATGTATGTCTGTTTAACAGTTAGATGATCATGTAGCATCAGAAATCAGACAGTTTTGGTATAAATATAATTTCGGAATTATATTATTTACTTTCTATTTCGGATGCTGATGCAAATGTTCCTGGTAAATTGGGGCCTTTCAGCTGCCGAAGCGGAAGAATGGGCATGCAAACAATGAGGTTGAGCCTAGTGAATGGACGACAAGTCCTGGATGCAACAATATGGCTAATAGTCCCTTCAGCACACCTGTTTCTGGAAAAGGAGGAGGGGCAAGTGGTCGGTCTAAGTTTACAAAAAACAATAGATCTGCGCCTGCAACTCCTGTCACCAATGTTGGTGAGATGAATTTTTCCTTGAATCATATTTGTTAATTGATTGTTGACTTTCGCAGGAGCATATTGCTTTGAAACAACTGTTAGTGAATTAGGAAAAAAACTTTCTTATCAAAAACAAATATTAACGTTGCTTACAATTTTTTCCCTAAAATATGAACGATTTCTTTAGTATACAAACAGCTAATGCATTCAGTGGGTGAATTTGCAGATGCTCCATCTCCTCTCACTCCTGCTGGAAGCTGTCGCTACGATAGCTCCTTGAGTACTTATGTTACTTTGCATTTTGGATTAGATTTTCAGGCTTTAGATGTCAAAGCTATTGGTGATGTGCTGATATTTATATGGACTGTCTCAGGTCTTTTGACAAAGAAATTCATTAACTTGATAAAGCGTGCAGAAGATGGTGAACTTGATTTAAACAAAGCTGCTGACACTTTGCAGGTGATCTATCTGCTGGATGATTATGCACGTTTTTTGAATTTCAGAAATTTTAATTGAAATTCTGGTGGTACAGGTTCAGAAGAGAAGGATATATGACATAACAAATGTCCTTGAAGGAATTGGTCTTATTGAAAAGAAGCTTAAGAACAGAATCCGCTGGAAGTATGCCTTTTTTTTGCGTTTAGAAAATACATGATGACATGCTGTTACACTGCATATGACTTTCAATATCAGTAGTGGTATTTTAAGTTTGGAACTTAAATGAGAATTTATTGACTTGTTAGGGGACTCGATCCTTCAAAACCTGAAGAAATGCAGAATGATGCCACTCTTTTGCTGGTATGTGGGAGAAGAAATGCTAACCTTGTACTATTAGTGTTCTTGTACTTTGTTTTCTTTATATTCTCTACAGAATTGAACTCGTGATGGACTTGCTTGTATATAGACACAGTTTGGTATTGACTTTTCTGTCCCCAACTACCTTTTTAATTGACGAATTACTTGTTAAATATCATAATTTCATTTGTTCATATGTAAATCATTTTTAGTGTGGCTTCAAAATAAAATAAAAATAAAAATGATTAGTAGTGTCATTTAATCTTTTAATCTTGCTTCCATCCACAGGCTGAATTTGAGAACCTTTCCATGGAAGAAAAAGGATTGGATGAGCGAATAAGGTTAATAAGTTCTCATTTCTAAGCAATAAATGCTGCTACTGCAAATCATTGTTTATGCTGATCCTTCAGAATGTTACAGGGAGATGCAAGAAAAGCTGAGGGACTTGAGTGAAGATGAAAACAATCAAAAGTATTCTCTGCGGTCTCCTTGATTATAGTATTTATTTGAGTCAGAAGGATTCTTCTGTTCACCAATTAGTCAATTACACTGTTCCACTGACTGTTGCAGATGGCTTTTTGTAACTGAAGATGATATCAAAGGCTTACCCTGTTTCCAGGTTTGTTTCTTTAGCTTTTGTAATGTCTATATGTAACAGCATTCATGTATTAATATGATGGCAGGTAAAAGAAATAGGTGACTGTAAATCCTATGATAATTACAATATCAATCAATTGTGTTCAAAACTCTTGGGTAATTAACTTCTCAAACCTTATGTATGACAGAATGAAACCCTGATAGCAATTAAAGCTCCACATGGAACTACCCTTGAAGTTCCAGATCCTGATGAGGTAAATCAAGTAAAAGAGGCCTTTTGTGAGCTTTGCTGTGGCTGTTCTGATAGTTTCAGTATTTTCAATTTTTTTCTGGTATACAGGCTGTTGACTATCCGCAGAGGAGATATAGAATAATACTCAGAAGTACAATGGGTCCTATTGATGTTTACCTCGTCAGGTATCCAAGGAAAATTTTGCTTGCCCCCCTCATAGTCCAAAGATGTTTATCTATAAGCTTCCTCCTTTTTAAACTTCTTTCATCTCAATTTCAGTCAGTTTGAAGAGAAGTTTGAAGAGCTGAGTGGTGTTGAACAACAAACAAGCTTCCCCCTTACACCTAGCTCAGGCTCAAATGGAAATCTAGCAATAGAAAGAGCCTCTGTGACGAACAGTTCAACGGGCATTGAAGTTCAGACACAAGAGAGTCAGACTATGAGCTCCAATTATAGTGCCTCACAAGAGTTTTCTGGTGGAATGACGAAGATTATTCCTTCAAACATTGATGTAAGTGTGGTAATTCTGAATGAAACATTTGATTGGTAAGAACTTTATACAAGAGAATTCATCAGCAAACTAAAAGAACAGTTGTTTAGCTGGTACTTACTCATTTTCGAAGAATATGTTGTTACCATGTAATAAGTTATAGCTCTAGGGAATTATTACTCAAATTTATGATTTTAAGGCCTGTCAGTGGCCATGATCCTGTGTAATTTAACTTTTCAAAGCTATAATGACCTCCCAAAAATTTTCAGCAATAACAAAGACATAGATTGCATTACATTACTTCCGGAGGATGGCCAGTATACTTCTTTATTTCTTATGTTCTTACAATATGTTTTTCTCTTTATGCTTTCCATCTCCATCCTTGTTACTGCATTGCAAGTTTTTCATTCCAATAATTTTGATTGTAATTTGTTTCTGGAAAAATATATATTCAATCTGAAGGGTATATAATGTTTTTGGTTGTTGCAGAATGATGCAGACTATTGGCTTTTATCAGATGCAGAAGTTAGCATCACAGACATGTGGAAGACAGATTGTATACTTCTATAGTTGTTGATTTTAGTTTCCGTGTTTCTTTCCACAAGACCTTGTCTGAATTTTTAATTCATTGACTTCAAATGCAGCTGGTTTGGAATGGAGTGGAGTAAATATGCTTCATGAGGAGTTTGAAATGGCCACCATTGGCATGCCAAGGCCAGAGACTCCACCGTCCCACATTTCTAATGTACCTTCTCCTGTTGTTAACGTGCCACCTAGGTGATTTCCTTGTTTTGATTAATGAGAAAAGCAGACTCGTGTTATTTCAGATGTTAAAAAGTCATTGTCATTGGTTCTTGCTTGATCCACCGGGACTCTTAACAGTCTCTGAAGACTCGGATTTACTGTGCAACGAACTGCAGAAAGAGGGACATGCAAGGAACCGCTTAAGAGGCCGAGATATTGGGAGCTGTCTCCATTGAATCAGTGGTAAATAAATGTTTTAAGTTCTTGTAATTCTGGTGCAATGTCGTGGATATCTGAAATGAAGGGAGAACACTGCAGGCAAATTGCTAGAGCAACACTTGTAAACAGGTCTGATTTACTTGTATTACTTTGACTTATTTGCAACCTTTTCTGCAAATCTGATAATTAGAAAATAAAAACATGGGTTGAAGTTAGCATGGCAATGTGGTTTGGTAACTTTGACATTAAGTTAGTTTATTTGAGTTGTTATTCTTTTATAACGAAGTAAATTGCCTAATGGGACTTAACACAAACCAAAATAAGTGATTTTATAGAATGTGTAAGAATAAAAAGTATGTTTGACACGATTTTAACTCTGTCGACACCTCTGACCTAGAAGGTTTTTTCATTATAATGACAACTATGGAAAAAAAATCTTGAAGAAAAGTTGTATTATAAATGAAATTTAAAAATAAAATAAAATTATGGGGGGAATTTATAACTGGAGATAATGAAAAATCTGACTAGTAAAGTTAAATTGCAACATCATTTTCATAATAATGTTCCCTCAACTCCAAATAACTTTATAAGTCACTTTCTACATAGATAGGATAACACTCTATCTTAGTTTAATAATCATATAGCATTTTCAGTGGCAAAAATTATAAAGATAATTGAATAATCCAATTTGTACGGCATGTTGTTAAATCCAAAGCCCTTGGAGCGACCATCCTTAGGAATGTATCTTCGTCTCAATTTATTTAATTTTTGCAAAATTAGAAATGGAAATTGAGAGTTATTAGTGTGATTACACGAGAGAATAGAAATTGCCCAACAATTGTATATTTTGTTATAACAATGTCGATTCCTAGCAAACGTAAATGTCCATCAGTAACATTCTTTTTTGTTTGGATTAAGAGAACATATAATTGTGTTTAAGTTACTTTTTATTAAAAAAAAAAAAAAGAGTAACTTTTATTGGCAAAAAAATTGTCACGAATAAATAATATACATACGGCCAAACACACTTTGTGTTTGCTGGTCCCATTATCCGAAATGTTTTATAGTTGGACCAGTTTCAACCAACTTTTATGAACTGAAAAAAAAGGATTAATCCCCAAGTACTTGAAAAGTTTTTATGGACTTAAAAAAAAATAAAAATAAGGGATTAATCTTCAAGTACTAGGAAAGTTTCACAGGTTTCTTCCTAAAGGGTGCTGTCGTGACTAGTGATGGTAAAAAAACTTGCCTATCCCGCCTCGAACGGATTGGTGGGGCGGGGCTGGACAAGGTTGGCGTGCCTTGTCGCGGGGCATGGGACTCACCCCATGAAGGGAAAGAAAAGAAAAAGATTAAAAATAATATTATTTCTAGACAATTCATCAGTTAAAAATTTATTTTGAATTTGTACTTTATTCTCTAATAATGACATAACTCGAAATTTTGAAATTGTAAAAAAAATAAAAATATATAAAAAATAAAAAATAGAATAAATTAAATTAGGCAACAAATGGGACAAATAGTTGATTCTGTGAAAGAAATATGTACATGTAGCATGATTTAAAAAAAAAAAAAAAAAGTAAAAAAGTGTAGGAATCTTTAAAAACGTGATTATTTAAAAAGATTTAAAAATATAAACAAATGGCAAGGATTTATGTTTAAAGAGGGTGTTATGGACATTTTAAAGATTTTTCATAGACCAAACTTAGGTGCGTCCCTTGATTATTTTTGGTGCATCGACTTAGTCTGGTTGAATGTCAAAGAACACAAAGATTGACTGAATTTTCGTCCGATGTCTTTTCTTTAATAAAACTTCCTAATATTTTAAAATTTAAAAAAATTTAAATTTCTAAGCACCATATTTAATATTTGCTTCAACTTTGACAAGCAATTTTAAATATAAGATAACTGTAAAAAGATAAGCTCAACCTCCGTGTATTATTGAATCCTTCTTTTAAAATCTCAAAATAGGTCAAATCACAATTTCGAGATTGAATTAATCAATCTTCGAAAAAGAGATACATCAAGACCTATGTAAAGCAGGTAACTATATTATTATTTGTTCATTTTCAATTTTAATAAATTTATTGAAGGAAAAAAGGAATTTCGCATTAATTTGCTTGAACTTTGGCTCCGATCTTCAAATGCCTCACTAACGTTAGCATCTGCATTTATAAATCATACTCCTACATGGACTTGCTCAATTAGAAAAATCGAGAAATTATCTCAAATTTAGTTCCTATTTGGCGAAAATTAAAAATTAAAATTTTAAATTAGTCAAAATTAACAATTAATTTTAATCATATATTTTGTGGACCTATAAATTTTTAATCATATATTTCATTAATTTTTATCAAAATTTGTTAAAAATTTGATTTTAATCTCCATTGAATAGGGGCTAAATAAATGATAATATTGGGATAAAAACCAAGTTTTAAAGGAATGATATTAAAGTCTTTTTTGAGTTTCATTATTTTCTCATTGAAATGAAAAATGTGACTGTTATCCATCACATCAATTCACCATATTTGATTTTTAATCTCTTGTGTAGGGTCCATAACGACTATATTTTTCATTTTTATTTTTACAATAATGTGGTGCAAACGGGGCTAAGATTTAAGAATAATGATTTTTTCTTTAAAAAAAAAAAAAGGAATATTCATTTTTCTTAATCAGTTGCTATATTTGGAATTGAAATAGAATCTTGCATGGCATTTAGCAACTGTTTTGTCTTTGCTGCTGTTCTTTTTTGTTTTCCAGTTCTACCCCTACCCCTACCCCTTTCCTCTTCCTCACCCTGCCCCTCGGTCCCCGCTCTCTCTCACAAACTAACAACAACTCTCTCTCTAAACCAGTAATCATTTTTTTCTCGTAACACGAAGCAAATCAATCAAAGCCATAAAAACGACAAAAAAAGGCATCAAAAGCCAAAAATTCTAGGGTTTCAAATTCCCTCTCGAGTTCTCCCTCCACTTTTATAAATCCCCTTCCCTCGTTTTTCCTCAATCTCGATTTTGTTTTACTTCCCCTTCAGGTAGCACCGGCAAATCAATTTTCAGCTGCGTGTTCATCCTCTCGAAGCAAGGTAACCAAATGTACATGCAAATGCTAATATGTCTATTGTATATGTATGTATGGGTTTCAGGGTTTGTATGTAAGGATTGTTGAGCATTTTAATTAGTTTTGTGTTAATTATTTCTGTAGGAAGTCTGTTGGGGACAATATATTGATCTGAATGAATCGAGTTTTTACCCGGGCTGAGGAAAAGGGGGGAGATTTACATATATTCTGGGGGAAATTTATTAAAATACATTGAGGAAGGTCTTAGGATTTTTTTGGTTGAAAATTCTTTAATTTCTTGCGGAAAAATTGATTATTGGGGTGCGAAACTTAATTGAGGTGTTTGAGATTTGATTGGAGTTCTTTGGCTATGAAGTCTGAGAATTCGTCCCCATCAACCAGTCTGGTCAAATGTAGCGATTGCTGCTGTAGCTGTTCAATAATGAACAGGTCGTTTTCAGGGACCTATCTCCGTTCTGTAAAGCGTAAATATGATGAGTTAGAAGAAAGGCAGTTCACAATCCCAGGACTGGTTTTACAACAAAATGCCCGTGTGGATATGGGAAACGAATGTGCAGCATTGCGCGAAATGGTCAGCAGCCAACAGCAGACCATTCAGGATCTCATTTTGGAGTTGGAGGAGGAGAGGAATGCATCCTCCTCGGCTGCCAATGAGGCCATGTCAATGATACTGCGGTTGCAGAGAGAGAAAGCAGAGGTTCAGATGGAGGCAAGGCAGTTTAAGAGATTTGTGGAGGAGAAAATGGCACATGATCAGCAGGAGATGTTTGCATTGGAAGATTTGTTGTATAAGAGGGAGCAGACCATTCAGTCTCTAACCTGTGAGGTGCAGGCCTATAAACATAGGATGATGAGTTATGGACTCACAGAGGCTGAGGCTGAAGGAGAGAAGGTTATGAGCCTAAACACTAGCATGACTGAAAACATCGAGGGACAATCTGAACTCCCTCCTTACGAGATATATCCTCCTCTCAAGTGCAATTTGAATGAACTCCAGACATATCCAGATGGCGAAGATGAACCTACTGACATAGAGAAATATGCATTTGGTGAAACTCCACAGTCGAGGGAACACTTGACGGATTTGGAGGACCGGATAAATCAATTGGAGAAAACTCCTAGGGCCATTCAGCCTGAAGGGGAATTTAAAAATGCATTTGAAAAGGTGATAGTTGGTCAATCTCCGAGACGGCCTTGGCATCTTAGGAAGTTCTCAATTGATAGCTCAAATTCGTTTTTAATGATGGGTAAAGAAACAGGGGCAGAATTTTCCACTGATTCTCCAAAGTTTTGCAGCAGTTTTAAGAAGACAGTATGTACCCAGATGGAAGAGAACTCTAATTTGAGGAAGGTGGATAATGCATCAGAAGTTGGAGATGATGTGAGCGACAGGGTTTACACAATCGATTCTATTCATCAGGGAGCTTCGTATAATGGTGTCAATGAGCCCAGGTCTTCTACTGGAATAGGTGACGACTATCTGACCACCCCGAGAGAGTCACTAAATCATTCTGACGTTAGAGATCTGGAGGTCCAGAAGCTATACGCAAGGCTTCATGCCCTAGAAGCTGACAGAGAATCAATGAGGCAGGCAATTATTTCTGTTAGAACTGATAAAGCACAGATGGTGTTGTTGAAGGAGATTGCTCAGAATTTGTGTAAAGAAATGTCACCAGTAAGACGGATGCCTGAGCGGAAGCCATCAGTAATCTGGAGTTTTTGTTCAATATTCACGGTAATTCATACGGGATACTACA
Organism: Olea europaea var. sylvestris; assembly: GCF_002742605.1. Taxonomy (NCBI): domain Eukaryota; kingdom Viridiplantae; phylum Streptophyta; class Magnoliopsida; order Lamiales; family Oleaceae; genus Olea; species Olea europaea. The sequence goes on from NW_019236492.1 coordinate 19,746, forward strand.
TTTATTTCTAAATGGATCCAACTGGGTGTTGATGGTGTTAATTTTCTGTTCCGTTTCAAGCATTTTCGTCTATTTTATTTGTCATCACTCTGAATTTCAAGTATCTTGTCTCCTGTTATCTTTTTTTTTAGTGGTAAGTTTAACGACACGTTGACAACGTTCATTTAAGTACCTTTTGAAAATATTGGGCTGTAATCTTCTTGCGTGCTACATGATACTATTTACTGAATAATGGGAATGCACCTATTTGTTTCACCAATATTGCCAAACATAAACAGCACAGTCCATGCATTATATTCACAATTACCATGCATTATATTCACAATTAGTGCCAGATTACCCATGCATGGTATAAGTGATTGTGAAATTAATGATCTTTTACAAGTGGAATGCAAATACTTACCTAATTGAGAAATAAGAATTTTAAGGGCCGTGCATGTGCAGTGTATGCTGTACTATCGCAAAAATGTTTACATTTTTAGGAATGCAGATATTGTTGAAAATGCTAGTTACTGAAGGAAGTTCAGGGGATGGGAAATGTTTTAATCTAGGACAATCTTGCTATAATTATAGGCTTATTTGTAAACCTATTCTATTTTAGGAGTCAACACAGGATTTACCATTTGACAGCTTTTACTAATTTTGATAAAGCAATTTCCACGAAATGCTGGTAACAGTTAATGTGTATGTGGCTGCAAAATAGCCTCTAAAATCTGCAATTCTAGGTAGGTAAACCTTCCCAAGTATGTACTTAGCTTTGTTATAGATTGTTTGCCCATAATTATTTCATTCAGTGAAAGACGTCTAGTTGACCCAATGTTATGGATAACCCTCTCTTTTCTCGTTGTCCCAACCTTCTTCTGTTTGATATCACACTTTCTCTCAAATAATAATAATATTTTTCCTTCTTTCTGTGTCAACTCCATCGAATATCTTTTGGCTTTCTCATCCTCAAGATCTGTAGTGTTTTTGTCCTATGTTTTGATAAGCAATTTCATGGGTTCAGATCTGAATAGTTCTATTAAAGTGTTTGTTGTGCAAAAATGCACACTTCTGATATTATTATGCAAGTTGTGACTTCTGCTCCTTGATTATGATTTTAAATGGCTGGTGAAATAAATTGTGAAGCCAAATTTTTGCTGAAGTTGGTTGCTAAATTTGTCCCTTGTTTGACAACCATTTTTACAACCTTTTTTTTTTTTTTCAAACTCATTATCATCCACGTTCCCAGGGTGAAATATTTTTGCACGTAAATCCAAAACTTTTTCCAATTTTTTAACCACACGTTCGCCAAAAAATCATTTTTCCGAAACACATTTTTCCCAAAAAACTCTTTTTAATTGTTGTCAAACAGGATTCTGCTCCCTATGGATATCTTAGTTGGGAGTATTTTTGTTTAACTACCGGGCAGTGGAATCTTGATGCATTGTTAAGTAATAGTTTATTAATTGAACCAGTTAATAACGTTCATTTTTGCATGCATGCGTATTTGCAAGTACGCTTTCTTTGGGATATGGTGGGGCCAGAAAAGAGAGGCGATGATGGACTTCTTCTTGGGCCTATGCCCTCTCTTTCATGTTCACATGCATGCATATTTGCAAGTACACTTTCTTTGGGATATTGTGGGGCCAGAAAAAGTGAGAGGCAATGATAGACTTTTTCCTGGGCCTATGCCCTTCCCTTCACGTTCGCATGGATCAGCTTTTCGTCTTTGGTCCATCATAATTTTATAGTTTGAATTTGCCTTATCATGGTTTTTAACAGCTTTAACATTTCGAATTCTGATTTATCCTTTTGGAGCTAGTTTTAGAGTGTGTCATAACCCTTACAATTTGATTTTTGCTTTGTTCAGACATCAAAAAATTGTCTCAAAAGTTGGTCTAAATATAGAACTGAAAGCAAAGTCATCCTGATTAATTTTCATCTTTGATTCTTTTTTATTTTATCATGATTGCAATTCGCTACTTTCATACCGAAAGGTGCAACATCTAAAAAGCTATTTACCGTTAGATTGTATGAAATGCCTCTGTGAGTTTAGTTACATTTCTCTATGAGCAAATTACAATGTCAAACGTGTTTCGTTTAATAAATGCTAACTGTTTATTTCTCACGTTCATGTTCAGTGGGTTGCATCTTTTGTTTTATGGAAAAGAAAAGCTCGCAAATGCAGGTGAGTAATATTTACTGAACTTTCCAACAGATTAGTGTGTTTATTTACAGATTGAATGCTTTGCTTCTTCATGCTAATTTTACCAGGTTCATTAACATATGGTCCATATTACTGTTTTACCATGTAATCGAACTCTTTATATTTGATCATGTTTTTTGTACGTGGCTTCTATGCCCTGGTGTTTTAGCTCTTGTTTGGGCTCCATTTTATTCCAAAATGCATTTTTTTCCTTCTTTTCAACTTCACGTTCTCCAATAAAATAATATTATAACTAAACCTAAAAATTTTCCTTATTTTTTAACCGCACATTATCCAATAGATCAGTATTCCAAAATATATTTTCCCCAAAAATTATTATTAATGGAGCCCACACAGGGGCTTAATCACACAGTAGTTTTATGGTTCATTCTGAATTTCTAATAAAAGAACTACCAATGTTATTACCTGAAAAAAGGAAACATCTAGCTTTTCACATTACCTTCATCATATCTTACTCATGGACATATTCACTTTTATTTGCACAACTCTTTTCTCTTTTCACTCTGAGTTGGGCAACATTAAAAATCACAGCCCTTGTTTGGTGCTACTAAAAAACAAGATTTTAATTTAAGTCAAAGTCAACAATTAATTTGAATCACACATTTAATGGGACCCACAATTTTTCAACCACACATTTCATCAACTTTTGGTAAAATCTGCTAAAAATTTGAATTTAATCCCCACTAAATAGGGGGCTATTCTAAAGATAGATTGAGGCTTGTTATAAAAAATGTACTTAATTATGTTGCCAATTATGCAAGTCTGGAGTAATATGATAATCTCTCAGTCAATAAATATAGAGAGAGAAATGATCTATTAAACACCGATGACATGATACATCAATTAATTGGTGGATCATTTATCTCTTGTAACCTACTGTGAACTTATCACCATTTAATTGATGTACCATGTCATTGATGCTTAGCATAAGATAAATATCGGTACTTAGGGCATCATTTCTCTTTCTATTTATATAGGCAAAAAATTGTCTTTATCATTATTCATTGCGGAAAGTTCATTGCTTGGGAGCCATTTGTGGATATTCTATCTATGCTTATTAAATTTTTGTCTATTGTTTTAGGTATATGTTCGGATTATCAGCTAACAATGCTGGCTTACTAATGCTCTTAGACCGGGGACCTCGTGTGGGGCGGTTGAGACTTCTATCGAATGCACATCTATGAAAATATCTTGTTCATCTGTGGAGCCTATTTGTTTGAGCACTGAGTGGATTATACTAACACTATCTTTGGATATACATTTTTTTCTCCGGATTCCTTGTTGCTGTGGGATTTATTAGTTGGTTGTTTTGTGCAGTGTCCTTTTACTCCAATTTGTCCATATAGGTCGCATTTGTTGGTTGAACAGAAAAATATATGAATGCCGTGTATCCTTCTGGGCATTCATGCTCATTTGGCTTGTCATAATATAGCTCAAGGTCCTCAACTTCAGTTAGGGTTGCTATGTACATAATAAAGTACGTGGTTTCTCAATCAAAATACCTGTGCTTATTCTTTTATTGCCTAGGTATTTTCAGTTTCATGTTGTACAGGCAATTGTTGAAACACTAAGCTATCTTTTTTTCTATACTATTTGCTTTTTTTGGTTGAATTTTTATCGTATTTGTTGTATTCGGTTTTTTTTTTTTTAGATGGTTGATATCTTGCATAGACATGTCAATGTTTTTGTGCAATATAGAGTAAATGAGAGCCTATTGGCTTGGGGCATAAAAAAAGAATAAATTAACTTAGAAAAAGTCGGGCTTAATGGCCTGCTTTAGCTAAGTAACTTGTCTCTCTCTCTCCCTCTCACACACGCGCGCGCGCACACATGTAGTCAATTTAGGATTAGCATTAGGACCCTTTCCGAGAAAATGAATATTGCATGGGGGTAGTGACGCCCATTGCCATGACATGGTCGAAGGCCTGCACGATGCTTGGTGTTAAGCACGGATTCAGGTGGGATTAATCAAGGTAACATGTTGGCTTTTGTGATAAATGACTTAAGCATGGATGCCTTGATGGCAGCATTACGGGGCAGAATTAGGAGATGCAAGTCAGTCGGCATTGATTGATGGATTGATGTGAACATGTGTTTGACAGCATTGTGATCCTGCTGTCCAGCTGGTTTTGGTACTCGACTCAATGTGAATATCAAGCATATGGAGGCACGTGATAGTGACAAATTTGGGCAGTTTTTCGCATGGGAGGGCTGAAATTATGGGTAAACTAACCCAATAATTGGGGGGTTGTTAACTACAATCCAAATTTGGCTTATTTATTCCAAATGTTGGTTCTTTAAAACAGGTAAAATGAAGAATGCAGCGTTGAGGTAACAAATTTGTGTGTGTGTTGAGCCTTCACGTTTTTTGTACTTGGCGTGTTTCTTTATTTTATAGACATAAAATTGAGACGGTTTTTGTAATCTTGCATTCGATCTTACTTTCAGTTTTCTATATACTTTGTCTAAATTCTATCTGTTTTCAGTACTCGAAAGTGTAAATTCTTGTGTTGCTAACCGAGGATGAAAAAACTTTGTGCATCGCATGTTGTTCGAGATAGTTATGTGACAATAAGCAACATTGTTATGCTTGAGTGGTTAATCAAAGGGCACAAAAACAAGTTAACTAGCGAAAGTTAGCATTTCATACTCATAATTGCTCCCTTCCTAGTGAAATGTGTGCTCCGATTGAATATGGCAAAAAGAAAGAAAAGATGAGGAAATTACACCCATTATTAACAATTTAAATAAATATTCATCTTTTACTTTGCAAGTTTTATAAATCCAAAAATACTACATAAATGGTGTAAAAATGATATCAATAAATACAATCACTCCTCTCATTAGTTAAAACACTATCATCACTCCATCAAACATGACATATCAACCCCCACCCAACCACACCACACACCAATCACACCCATAATCCCCAATCTACAACATCTCCATTACAGCAAAGGTTAAGAAAAACTCAAGAATCAATTCCAAGAAATCATCTTTCATTTGCAGATCACCTTCATCGTATCTCATTACGTGATTTTCTCCCGAATACACCATGAGATTCACCATCCCAACTCAAATATCTTCTATATCCAGCCTTTTTACATTATACAGTTAATCATTGAAACACAATATCATCTGTATGTTGAAATATTCTTGGTCTTCCTTGCGATTTTGACTTGCTTATCACATTGGTGAGTTACTCTTTTCCATTCGACAACATTGATGCATCTGATCCGGTTATTTTTACGTTGTTTATTTGATAATTAATCATTCCAAGTGATTGAATTTTACCTAGTCATCAATTTTGTACAATGATAATTGTATTACTTGAGACAGATGGTGGTTGAAACTATTTTTACATGTAGGCGGCTGATAACTATTACAGGCCCGATCTGAAGAAAGCAACTCTTTCAAGGTTGAGTACTGTGAATAGAAGCCTTAAGGTTGCCAAAACTGGTCCTAAGAAGAAGAACATGCAGGCTGTTAAGATCCCGGGAATGAAGTAAAGCAGCTGACGAGTTGTCATGAACTTCTATTTCTGTTGTTGCCATGCTCTTCTGTGTGCAAACAATAGAGTACCAGAAGATTTTGCTACTTACCAACTATCTTTTTAGTCTCAAGTGATAATGCTATATAAATTTTGGACCAAAATAGACATTCATTTCCTGTGTGCCTGTTTTTGTTTTTTCCTTCGAGATTCAGTGAGTTACAGATAAATTTTACTTATCAGTAAAAGTAAATCATAACCTTCCCACACCAGCAGCCAACGAGGGAGCAACAGGAGTAATTCACCAACGTTGAAACATTCAGTTCACCGTCCACTCGATTCCGTACAAAAAAGCCATGCGACGTCTCTTGAGCGCATATTCTAGACCTTTTTCAAGAGACATTCTCATTGCATATTCCCCCTTTCCGGCAACTAGCACTACCATATCATCAAGAGACACTTGTAATGATGCTAGCGCCAAGATCTACTGGAACTGTGAAAGATGAGCAATCTATGAAATCATTCCATACTAGAAATAATCACAAGAAATCATTTGATAACACGGATTCCCATTTCTGAATGATATTCCACAACCAAGACAATTGGCTGAATCCCGTGAAACCATTTCTGATATCTTCTTTTTTATAAAGCAAAATAGCAAATCAATTTCGATTCTTGAATAATCCACATCACTTCTGCGCATGACCTCCTATTCCACTCCTATGACATGAGATTGATTGTTCATATCACCATATTCGACGTTAATGCTCCATCCAAGCTTGATTTTGAATTTGAATTCGCATATTTTCAGCATCTTCAATTAAGTCTTCCATTTTTATTCTCATTCAACAATTCAGTTACATATAAAAAAATAAGGAAAGTTTATATGTTACAGTACTTCTGGTATTTTTTTTTCCGCCGATTTTGTAGTATTTTCTGTTTATTATTTAATATAATAGTAGAAAATGAATTTTTTTATGATTCTAAGGTATATATGATTTTTTTCCCAGAAAAGATGGGGCAGTCGAGAAGCGTGTCCCGTCTTGTCTAGGCTTAAAAGTTATAGTAATTTCTGAATAATCCTATATTATTTTTTTCCTTTTTAATCATAAAAATACAAACTAAATTTTTTGGGTTTTTATAGATTATTAGTTTTTGAGATGGATTAAACTATTTGTACACAAAGATTTATACAATCTTTTACACACACAACACATGGCGGCCCCTCAGCCGCCCCTCCAATAGGAAGCCGCCACGTGTTGTGTGTGTAAAAGATTGTTTAAATCATTAGGTGAATGTAGCATGATCCTTTTGAGATATTAGAAGTATATCACTACTAAAAACAGCGGCTTCAAAGATAAAATTTTCCTTTGCTAACAGGTTTTATTGATGACACCGCAGAAAACAAGGATATGTCTAATTCTTTTTTAAATTAAGAGATGTATAATTATTTTAAGGAAAACCTACTAAATGCACTCTATGTGTTGGGTGTATTTACCTCAATTTTAAAAGGTATAAGGTGTGACAATGTGTAGAAGTCAAACTTCAAGTTTCATGAGAATATGCATAATAAGATGTTTTCCTATTTTTAACATAATTTTAATTATTCTAATAAATAGAATAAAATAATTAAAATGAGGGAAAATTATGCAAAGCCGTGTATTTTGAGTTTGATTATCGTTAATCATATCATTAAGATTTATTTTCGAATCGAGTGATCCATACCTCGCAAAATTCCAAAGCGAATCTACTTGTTTTTGGTTCACATCTGATGCTGTTTGTTGATTTTGTGGATTTCATTGATGGTATTTCCATTGTTTTTGGTTTAAATCCTATGTTGTTGATGGTCGATAAGAGGCATAGGTTAGCATGGTGGTGGTGTGGTTATGGGTTGGAGGCGATGGTGTTGAGTTGCGGTGGTGGTATGTGTGTGGTCATTTGTGAGTGGTATATTTTGGAGGCGATTGTGATGGTTTGGAGGCGATGGTGGTGATGGTGAAGTGATATCCTCACTTTTCGACGATGCAATTGGTGGTGGTAGTGTGTGGGATGGAATGGGTTGGATGAAGAACGGTTGTGATCAATTATTAGGTAACTGTGATTAATAAAACGAATAAATTATAACCAATAAATAATATTTGATTTTAAAAATATGTAATTTGTGATTAAATTTTTAGTTGTGGCTTATGATTTGCGCTTCCTGGTCGATAAATAAGTTGTGATAAACTAATTTTATAATTTGTGATCGAAAAATAAGTTGTAACTCATAAATTTTATGATTTGTGATAAAATGGGTGACCAATTAATTTGATGATTTACAATTAATAAATAAGTTGTGACTTATAAATTTTGAGATATGTGACAGTGACGTTTTGTGATTTTGGCTAAGAAGTAACTGTGATAATAAATTGTATGATATTGTTATTTCAATATATTTAATTACCTATTTAATTAATCAAATATGTTTAATTATCTTTCACTATCTAATATACTTATATTATGATTAAAATATAATAATAACCTATTTATGACCTTTTTTGTAAAAAGAAAAAAAAATCTCAAGTTTGACAGGGTAGATATTTTATCTTTAAATCTATGTAGTTATGTATTTTTCCCATAAAATAATGCATACTTCAAAATTTTATAGGGACTCTACACTTATTTTTTAAGTTTTCATACATTGAATTTATAATTGTTTGTTCGTCGGCAACGCCACATGCTAAAATAATTATCCACTAGGACTCCACGTCAGGTTCAAAAGGATCTCATTGCATGCCCCTTGGTCCTTGTATATTCATATCTCGATCATCGAGAAATTGTCGAAGCAGAAAGATGCCTTGATTACTGAAGAACCATTTAGTAGCAAAATGCACAAAATCATGGAACTTTGGCTGAAAACACAACTCATATTGTCTTGGCTACCAAAAGATCTAAAGGACTCGAAACAAGCCTCGTTTATGGACGGAAACGTTCGTGTGAAATCTAACACAATCAATAAAGACTTTTGTGTGGTAAAATCGGTGAATGCACACAATGAATTGCTTGACAAGTCCCACCAAAGCACAAACCTCAATATAATCTTGTAAATATGATTTAATCATTATTTTAACACAATCACGAGAGGATGTCAACTCATAAATTGATCAGAAGATTTCTAAAAACATCTAAAAAATGGCATTTGCACAACTTAAAGAGGGTGAAAAATCTAAGTTCGAACTTCCATTCTCTAAAGAAGCAGCTTTGGATCAAGGCAAATTAAAGGTCGGTCCTCTTGAAAACTCCAATATTCTCCAATTGAATTGTACTTTTGGGCAAAAAATCACACTGAAAACTCTATTGTTTCTCTTTAAAAAAATTTTTTTTGGCTCATAATCAAACCAAACACCCCCTCGGCCCCTCCCCTCCCTCCGAAAAAAGGGCAAAATTCTGCTAAAATTTCAATAGGAAACTTGACAGCTGACTTCAAAAATATTATCTAGTTTTTGAGGTCAACATGCAAATAAAGTTATGTTCGTGGCTTGAGTTTAGGTTTAGGGTGGATTTTCTATTGAATTTATTTTCCATATTTTAGCAATGGTTGATAGTGATGGCAAAAAAACTAGCTCCACTCTACCCGATGGGGCAAAAAAAACCCGTCATGAATGGGTTGATGGGGCGGAGTGCCCCATCATGCGGCGCGGAGCGAACCTGCTCCCTAAAGGGAAAAAAAAAAAGATTAAAATAATTTTATTTTTAAACAATTCACCCGTTAAAAATCTATTTTGAATTCGTATTTTATTCTCTAATAATAACATAACTCGAAATTTTCAAAAAGTAAAAAAAATAAAAGAAATTAAATGGGGCAATAAGTTGTCCCGCCCCGAACCCGCCCCATTGCCATCTCTAATGGTTGAGTATATTGTTGGGCTAGACTCAAAACAAATAAATATCACTTGCCATATAAACCCTCGTTTGGCCCCCATTTCGTGGATATGAAAATGGGAGGAATAGTCAGTGGCGGACCTGCAATTGGTCCCAGTGGGTCACGTGACCCACCAATTAAAAATGATTTATTTATTTTTTTAAATAGAAAACCATAAAACTGAAGAAATCAAAAAAACCTCCCACTTTCCAATTCACAGTCTCCAAGCCGTTCCAAATTCTCATCCCCATATTTCACTACCAAATTGAAATTCAATGCAAGAAACCTTGCCACTTCCAATTCAATCCCGTCTTCGGGATCGGCTGCTCTCAATTCCAAATGTTGAAGCAAAACCTAGCCCTTTAATCCTCCCCCGTCGTCGCTGCCGGCCGTTTGACTCCATTCGCCGACGATTCTACCACCACAAACTGCTGAAGACAACAAATTACTGTCAATACACTTAGAATTGTAAGGTGTAAGGAGATGATTATTCCTGTGTGCTGCAGTTTTATATAAGAAATTTGGGATTTAATATTTCAATTTAGTCATGTTAATTGCAACCCGTTTCGACGTTTCTAGTTACTTTATTTCCCATAATTTATTCCTATTTTTTTAGATTTAAATGTGTATTTATCTTATTCCTGTTCTTTGGATACTACGACTTTTGTGTACTACATTTTATAATTTAAATTGAGGGCTCAATTAGATATCTATTGTCGACAGTTGAAGTTTATATCCCTGGATATTTATAAGTTATAACGAAAAAATTTCCCTTACGTTGGCTCGCCCTAGGATCTGGCTAGGTCCTCAAAAAAATTCTTTTTAATAGGCAACAATTGGAGGCTAAATAGTGACTGATCTATACACATTTAATTAATGTAGAAATAATTATCTTATGAACTGGGGGAATTATTTCTATTGTTTTGAATTTGAGTTATTTTACACCTTTTTAGCTGCCAAAATATTAACCATCTAAATTTCATTATCATTATCTATTTATCTGCTTCATTTGAAATTTATGGTGGGAAGTGGGAACATTTTTTAAATTTTCTCATGATAAATGAAGTACGTGATAAACTTTCTCATGAAGGATTATTTTGAATTAAATCAGAATTTGGGAGTGTTGTGTGTTTCTTGTTAAATCATTTTGCTTTTTGTTACTGTAATTTTTGCTTTTTGTTACTGTAATTTTGCTTTTTGTTAAATCATTTTTTTTTCTATTAGTTGAGATATATACGTAGTGCTGCTTGCTCGCGCTTCGCCGCCATTCTATTGTATTGTTGCTTGATTTCACTCATCCATCATCGTTCGCCAAAGCATTAAAGTTAGTCTAGCGTTCCGATTTTAATTCCCGTTCGGTGGCTCCAGTCAATTTATGATTTTAGCGAATTTGTGATTTGTGAATATGTGATTTGTCAATTGTTGATGGATAATTAATTTTTGATTTGCGTTTGTGAATTGTGATTCGTGAGATTTAGTTGGGGATTGTATCAACAATTCAAAATAGATACAACATTATTAATGAGATTGTAATTTATGAAACCGTTAAACTTAGTAACTTAAACCATTATTGATAGAAATATTACTTTTTCACTTGAATTGATTCTTTTCATTATATGTTTGTATCAGTTATGGAAAAGTACTTTAAACGTAAATCTGTGTTTCCTTGCGATGACCAAAATGTTAATGAAAGAAATGTTCGAGATAAAAGGGATGGACGTGATGTTGGATATAAAAGGATGACGAACTTGGTGATGAAATGAATGAAATTGGTGGAACTAGTCTTGGAGATGTCCCAATTGAAACAAATACCAGGGATATTGGGGATGAAAGGCTTGAATTTGATGTTGCGCAGCTTCCTTTGGATCCTAGATTGAGGATTTCAATACAAAATTATGATACTGATGTTCGAGATGTAATTCGAAGAGCATATGTGCAAAGGGGTCCATGTCAGCCTCGCAATCATGAATTTCCACCCAAAAAAATGGGGAATAAAGATAGGCGATTTTGTGTTTCATGGTATAACGAGTATCCTAGTTGGTTGGAATACATCATAGCAAAAGATGTTGTATTTTGCTTATACTGCTATCTTTTTAGCTCAAGTGATGGTTCATTTGTTAATGGTGGGTTCTCAAATTGGAAAAGAAAGGACATTATTAGAAAACATGTTGGGGCACCAAGTAGTGCACACAATCAGGCTCGGGTCCGGTATGAATCATTCAAGAATCAAAGACAAAGCATTCAATTGTGTTTCATTAAACAATCACATCAAGCTCGAACAGAGTATCGAATTCGTTTAAATGCATCAATTGATTGTGTTCGGTTTCTTCTACGACAAGGGATGGCCTTTCATGGACATGATGAATCTGAAGATTCAAACAATTGAGGAAACTTTCTTGAACTATTACATTGGTTTTGTGATCATAATGTTGAGATTAAGGCTGTTGCTTTGACGAATGCACCTGAAAATCACAAATTTACGTCACCACGAGTTTAGAAAGATATTGTGAGTGCTATCGCTTCTGCAACTCTTAATGTGATTATCAAAGATATGAAGGATAGCTTGTTTTCTATTATAGTTGATGAATCTCGAGACATTTCAGTGAAAGAGCAAATGTCAGTTGTTATACGTTATATGAAGAATGGGCATGTATTAGAACATTTTATTGGTGTTACGCATGTTTCAAGTACCACAGCTGTTGCACTCAAGGCTGCAATTGATCAATTATTCTCCACGCATAGCTTAAGTTTATCTAATTTGAGGGGTCAAGGATATGATGGAGCGAGTGATGTGAGAGGTGAGTAAAATGGTCTCAAATCACTTATTTTGAAGAAAACCCATGTGTTTACTACATTCATTGCTTTGCTCATCAATTTCAACTAGCACTTGTCGCTGTGGCACAAAAACATCAAAAAATTGAAGCTTTCTTCACTTTCGTACACAGATTGGTGAATATTGTTGGAGGATCGGCTAAGCGAAGTGATCTTATTCGAGAGAAACAAAGACTTAAAATTCTTGAAGCACTTAGTGTTAGTAACATATCAAGCGGACGAGGTCTCAACCAAGAAACTACTCTTAAGCGTTTTGGTAATACTCGTTGGGGCTTTCATTATAGTTGTTTGATTAACTTGATTCTCGTGTTTTCGGCCACCGTTGATGTTATTGAAGAGATTGCTACTGACACTACAAGTTCCGGAACAAGAAGTGATGTAAATATTTTATTGGAGACAATGTTAAAATTTGAATTTGCATTTAATCTACATCTTATGAAAAAGATCTTGGGAATTTCAAATGAATTGTCGAAAGCATTTCAAAGGAAAGATCAAGATATTGTCAATGCCATAAAATTGGTGAAATTATGTAAAGTACATATGCAAATCATGAGGGATGATGGATGAGATTCTTTTATTGGAATGATTTGTTCATTCTGTGAAGCTCATGAGATCAATATTCCAAATATGGATGATATGTTCATAACTATAGGTCGTTCACGACGTCCTACAGTGACAAATTTGCATCACTATCGTGTTAAAATATTTTATGCCATCATTGACATGCAATTTCAAGAATTGAATGATCGTTTTTCCGAGGTGAATAGTGATTTACTCCTTTGTATTGTGTGTTTGTGTCCAAATAATTATTTGCTGCTTTTGACAAGAACAAATTGATGCGACTATGTTGGTATTATCCAACAAATTTTGACACAACAGATATCTCGGAACTTGATGATCAATTAGATACATATATTCTTGACATGCACACTGATGAAGAATTTGAAGGATTATAAGGTCTTGGTGATCTAGCACATAAATTGTTTGCGAAAAATAAGCATGAAGTGTGTCCATTAGTTTTCAAGCTTGTGACATTAGCCTTAGTTCTTCCCGTGGTTACTGCTACAATCAAGAGAACATTAACTGCGATGACTTACGTAAAAAATCGTTTGCGCAATCGAATTGGAGATCAATGGCTAAATGATAGTTTGGTTGCATATATTGAGAAGGATGTACTTGACAATATCGAAAATGATGTAACAATGGAACGTTATCAAAATATGAAAACTCGTAGAGAACAATTGTAATAAAATATCGAATAGATAAATTTTTTTTTAACTTTTTGTACAAGTTATATTGTTCCCCACTAACTCCTTATGTTTGCGTCCGCCACTAGGAATAATGTTTTTTTTTAAAATGAGTGATTGAAAAAGAAGTAAAAATTTTCGATTTACGTGTAATATTATTTTATAAAAGATTGAATGATTGAAAATGGGAGGAAGAAAAATGAAGTGTAAAGAAATTTAAATTAATGGGGGTCAAACGATGCTTAAAAGATGAGTACCTTTTCGCTTAGGGACTACATTGACAGCCTTTTTTCTACCTAGGCGCTAGACGGTATTGACTCTCTTTGCCATGCGAATAGGCGGCCTTTTCGAACACATGTACATTTTGTATATTCCCTTTTTGGTTTAGTAAAAATTAGATTTTCAATAAATTTTGATAAAAGTAGATGAAGTATGTAGATCTTATAAAATGTGTAGTTAAAAAAAATTGAGGAAAAATGAAATTTAAAAATAGTAGCCAAATAGGAGTATAATGTGCTTTTTTAAATTTACATTTTGTACACTATATTTTGGAGTCCGGTAACAAAAAGGCTTTTGCTATAAAGTTGACAATTATATCATGAATAATTCAAAGTGTACGGGTCTCTTCACAAAATTTTTACAGATGGCAGCATTTGTGTTTTATATATATATATATATATATATA